>NW_027108830.1:66592-88361 GCF_000696795.3 Halyomorpha halys | reverse complement strand
TTATTCATTTTATGTGTAAAATTATTCTGTTTATACTTCCTTTTTATTTTTTTTATTTTTATATACTTACTGTGGTTGTTATCTTGTTCTGTTTTTAGCCCTGAAGATGGCTAGAAACTCTAGCCGAAACGTTGGCACATTAAAATAAGTTAATCGAACTTATTTGTGTTTTTCATTGAACGCACCCCCAACCATCTTCTCCTCATTTCTTAAAGGTTATATTTTAAAGAAAATTTTAGTGATAAAAAAAAAATTATGACATATTGTCACCAGCTGTCTCTTGAGACTTGGTCCTAGACACTTATTTTTACTGAGTGACACACTGAACTTGAGGACTTGGTCCCAAACATTGTATACAAGGATTTGATACCTGGTACTATATAGGATTAAACAGTAAAACACGCACTGCATACTAACTTAATTCCTACTCTCATACTATCCAATGTAATAATACAATGTTAATAAACACTGGAAATAAACAATGTCTATTCTATGTACGCACGTATGTAAACATACATGAGAATTAATATTAATTATTCATATATATACGTACATACGTAAGTGTATTTCAAAAAAATATGCATGCTACAACAGAAACACATATAAGACATATATGTTTGTTATAATGAGGATTCACTACAGGTAGTTTTTTTTAATTTGTTTAGTTAAAATTTAAAATCCAAATAGGCAAAGTTACCTCACACTTACCAGAACAATGGTTTCTTTAACCATGCATTTTTTTTTTTTTTTTTTTTTTTAACATCTTTAAAGTACTCTCATTAAAGAGGAACTAGAGAAGTGAACAAGAAGGAATAGTCCTAGTGCAACAGAACATGAGACAGATAGTAAAGAGATAGAAAGTCGAGCAACTATTTCCCGTGATCCTTTATGAAACTATGGAATTATGACACTGCGTTCATAATAGCATAGCAACTATACTTAACTTTTGTAATGAAAAGGACATTGAAGCTCATTCTTACTAATATTTTAATAAGAGAAAGTATTTCAAATCCCGCAGGAATTTAAGATTAGGTGGTCATATAACCCTCAAATATTCTACTCAAAGCCGATTTTCAGCAAGAAGGGGTTTAGATTTTTTTTTTAACAAGATTATTCACAATATTTTGGAATTGTATAAACATTTTTTCAATTTGTTTAATCAAGTATTAAGACTGAGTCGGTAGTGTTTTTAAAAATATAAATAAAGAGAGACGATTTTATGTTTTTTCTCTTTGATCCTGGTCTTTCCAACATGTCAGAGACATTTTCCATACAAGGAATCTAAAAGTAAAAACATAGGGAAAAGGTTGATAGACATAGATATGGAAATCATGAAGAAGACTTAGCTCACTAACTTCACAATCCTAGGGAACAAGAGATAATGATTTAAAAGAAAAAATACAATAGTAATTTCAGTTGACTCATACAAATGGGGCAATATTTTTTTTTTTTTTTTTCTGGAAAATCCATTTATAAACATCTGAAATAAATTCCAAAATAAATAAAAAATGTCATATATTAGTACCAGGCCTAGAGCCATGATATATTGAATAAAGGTCTATAAAGAGCTGCATTAAAAAATAAATAAATAAGGATCCACTGTATTATATCAATACTCATTAAAAAATAGATAAAAACTCTTGAAATCTTTAGGCAATTGTTGTTTTTATTTTAAAAAAATAAAAACATTACTTACCCATAAAAGTGTCCTCGAACAAATTCATGAATCTTATCTTTGGCCATTGCATGAAGGTTCTGAAATTCATGAAGAGCAGAAAACTTAATAACATTCAGACCATTTGGAGTAATGACATCTGGTTTCTTTTTTAACAGATGCTCCACCTATAGCAAGTAAACAGTGAGATAAATAAACCTAACAGTTTACATTAACATTATTTACATTAAATTAATAATTAATTAATTACATTACAGTCACATTAAATGTTAATGCCTAAAGGATAAGAAAATGTTTTGTCGTATAACATTGATTATTTACAAAAACTATTTCACTATGGGTCATAAAATTTTTTAATAAAATAAGAACAAGAAATTCTTAAAAGCAAAGGTGAGTTGGGTCCCCTTAAGAATACTACATTTGATCTTACAACCCTGTTGAGGAATGCAAGTTAGGACACGTAGGAGGGAGACAGAGTTGAAGCAGTTGGTTAATGCGAATACAGAAGATAATTAACAACTAAAATGACAGAAAAAAAAATTTGATGTGTCTACTCATGCAACTATTCTTAACGTTTAAAATACAAATCTAATTAAAACATTGTTTGTCACATCTTCGTTAGTTTCCAAAGGAATGTGCATGTTACTCCCCCGTTTAAGAGATAATTGGGGCACAGACACAAAGACCAATACATAGGAAAGTAAAAACCACAATTTATCGAATTTAAACATAGAAATTGAAAATTTGCATTTAATAGAATAATCAGATTTAATTATGTGTTTCCAGAGCAAAGGGAGTTTCTTACATACATTGTTCAATATAGTGGAAGGCATGTAATTAAATTTGAAAAACTGACTGTACAAACCCAAATTTTTTAATCTTGTTTTTCTTAAAACTGGGTTTTTGGACTTAATTCCCTATAGATATCAAATACAGGCACATTAAAAAAATAAATAAATAAAAATAAAAATATTAAATTCAATTAACATATAGAAGTAACAAATACCTCAAGTCCAGTAACATCAGAAACAGTTGTAACAATATTGGCCAAGTGTGTTGCTGCCCGTTCCAAACAGTATCGATGATAAATCTGTCTTTTCCCTGCTTCTTCATCAACATTGAACTAAAATAGAAAATATAATTAATAAAATCTGATTAAAAAAAAATTCTTTATCCTTTCTCTTGGCACTCTTAACAATGAAGTGGGTCTATTAATAAAATGTTGGTAACAAAAGAGTTTGTTGTACTTAATAAGCTCAAAAACTAACTAAACATATTCAGTCATACAGTACAGGATGAAAAGTATTTTATTAAAATTTAGGAGGTATAAATTGGTAGGATAACAGGAGCACTAGAAAGGGAGATAGGTGTGGGAGTCTCCCCCAATCTTAGCAGATGAATCACCCCATAGTGCCCTAGTCTATGCTTCAGGATTCCTAGTTCTCCCTATACCTACCAATAGGACCATGTTAAGTGATAGAGATGGAGGTTTGTGATATCTATCAATTTGATAGGTCTCATGGACCCTCCTTGCTAATGGGCGCCATTACTGAAGCAGCTAGTATTGCCCTCCAATGGCGAAGCACGAGAGAACGTCCGGTCCCATGGTGGACACCGGCCCTGACTCAGCTCAAGAAAGAATACTACAGGGCCAGGCGTAGGTACCAGGAGTGCAGAGATAATGAGGAGACCTGCACTCCAAGAGGAATCTAAACATAGGTTTAGGAGATATCGAAACGGAGTGTGGCACCAGAAGAAGAGGTTCTGGCACAAGTTCATTGCTGAGGAGACAGACAAGAATCCCTGGGTGTCCAGTATAGAGTGGCACTGGGTAAGGTCAAGCCTCTACAGTTAATGGCGGCTATCAGAGTAGGGGGTGCCCTTGCAACCACTCTGGAGGAAGCTGCGAAACTGTATATAGATTATACATACCCTAGGGACGATCTGTTCTAAGATAGCACAGAAGACAGCATGGTGAGATGCACGACAGTATATCTACCAGGGGATATATGGGACCTTCGTCTTGCCCTGGACCAACAGAGAATTGGGAAGGCTCCAGGACTCGATGGCATAGATCCTGCTATCTTCAAGAATAGTGCCCCTTATATTGAGACTGACATTTTGGAGATATTCAAAGAGTATTTAGATAAGGGGTACTTGGGGTTACAGACTGCTCTATAAGGGAGGTGGCAAGGATAAGGAAACGCCAAAGGCCTACCGACCTATATGCCTCCTTTCAGTAGCCAGAAAAGTTCTGGAACACATGATTGTGAACAGCCTTAGACCAATCCTAATGGCAGCAAGCCACCAACGGCAATTTGGCTCGACCCGTGGCAGGGGAACAATAGATGCATTGCTGAGAGTGCGTGGGGACATAGAAGGAAAAGCGGAGAAATATGTCTTACTGATACTGTTCGAGATATCCTCCGCCTTCGATAGTGTTTGGTGGCCCTGTGTACTTCAGCAATTGCAAGAGCTCAACACCCCTCAGTAACTTATACTCCCTGGTAGGTGGTTACCTTAGTAACAGGAGCGTCAAGATTAGGGGTAACTACTACGAGGTGAAGGAAAAAATTGAAAGAGGATCCCCACAGGGTTCAGTCCTAGGTTCGGCCCTGCGGAAACTAGTGTTTGATGATTTGCTGGGGAAGCTAGAGAAAAGAGGATTCCTTGCCAGGACCTACGTCGACGACCTGGCAGTCATCGTGGCCGAGAACAGCAAAGCCAGATTAAAGATGGAAGCAGAGAGGTTTGCCGGTCTCGTAGGAGAATGGTGTGAGAGGAGGAAATTGAGTATGGCCGCAGCTAAGACTCAGGCCATACTTATAAGAGGCTCCACTGATAGGGCTCATCCTATTTCCGAGAATTAGACTGGATGAGGAAGTGACGTACCGGAGCGATGCCCCATGACCTCATTCTCAAGGAGGGTTTCGTCAAGTACGAAGTAAAGAGGCAGAGGTTGGTAGCGCAACCAGAGGGACTCCAAGAGAGGATTGGCGAGACTCCAAACCTATAGAAGAAGATGCTGCAGAAAGATTCCATTGAAGAATGGAATAGACGGAGGCAGGGAAACCAGAAGGGCACCATTCTGAGGAAGTTCTTCCCTACCATCCATTCAAGACTGAGAACACAATGGGTCCTCCCAAATTATTAGGTATCACAGCACCTAACAGGACGGTGGGTTCCGGAAAAGCTGCTAAGTCAATGTTCTTTTGGGAAGAACATTGACCCCCGGTGCCCTACGTGTGGAGTACCTAAAACTGCAGAGCATTTAATGTTGAATTGTACCGCCATGGAAGGATATCGTGCCAGATTGTTGAGGAAAACCGGGATATTCGCCCTTGTCAAGTCAGACTTCCCTCGTCTGATGGAGGAGAAGAACCATCCCTCCTTTAGGGAATTCATCTACAGGTGGAAAGAGGTGGTCAGCCTGACACTTTACGTTAGGAAGGGCTCGACCACCCGGAATCGGCAAGCGACCAAGACAAGAAGATGTAGGTGAAGAAGCAGACGCAGACTGAGACCAGAGGGGCTGGACTAGGCTGCGTACTGGAGGAGGCACCCAGACAGATGAAGGTGGATAAAGTGCAGCCCCATCTAAAAGGCGCTCACCCGAGCACAAGCTGCACCACAGTTGAACACCAATAAATAAATAATAAAGACAGTTATTGGTGGCAGCAGCATGCGTAATCTTTGCCCACTACCCCACTGCTGCCGAACCCCGTATGCCAGAAGTGGCGAGGAAGGAGGAATAAAAAAAAAAAAGAGATGGACCCTCCTGGAAACCCAATCCAAGTGGAGGGAGTTTGAGCTAAGCATTAATGCGATTGAAAGTGAACTGAGGACAAAGCTGGGCTATACTGAAGGAACAACAGGAGGCAAGAACAGTCAGAAATATTCAAAAAAAGGTTCTTGTACAAAAAGTGCAACACTTCTGCATATGGACAAGATTATCTTAAGGTGGATAACATGGCTATGTAGTGGACACTATTATTAATCCATACACGATATCTAAATCTGCAAAGGCATACGGCTTGTTTTGAATAGAGTAAGGAACAGCGAAGAATAAATGCTGAGTGGCTGGTGCACAAATGCCAGAATAAAAATATTTGTATATATATTAAAAATTAAAAAAGTACTTACATGAGGTAGATTGTTATAGAAGTCTGTTTTACCAGCACATAAGTACCGCCCAAGCAGAGTTGCATGTGTCGTAAATATTGTAGCTATTTCAATTTTCCTTGTTCTCACTGCAATTAGACCAGCGCCAGCTTGCCATTCATGGAAATGGGCTAAAATCTTAGGCTGAGTGTCTGATAATTCTTCAGCTGCCCTTTTAAACTGGAAATCATACAAGGCATTAGAATAAGTGAAGATTAATAATTAAAAACTCAACTTAGTTTATTTAAATTTTACAAGAAAATTTGAATGCAGCAACAGGTGTTCTTTTATCAAAAGTGAGTCTGAAACTAGATGCATTACTACCACAGAATAATAAAATAGAAAACATTACAAGCACTACAAAACATATACATATAGGCACTGGAGGGTTTGAATAAGATAACATCATAATTTTAGTTTATTATTTTCGACAATGATCCTTTGAAATAAAAGAAAAAAATTTATCTTTCAATCATGCAACCGATTCTGCTCAAATTACCAGACAAACTTCATTAAGGTCAGGAAAGACAACCTGTAAACTACGATCATTATAAGCCTAACTATTGGGTTAAAGTGGCTCTGGGAGTTGCAAAATATT
Source organism: Halyomorpha halys (assembly GCF_000696795.3). Lineage (NCBI taxonomy): Eukaryota > Metazoa > Arthropoda > Insecta > Hemiptera > Pentatomidae > Halyomorpha > Halyomorpha halys. The sequence goes on along the minus strand of NW_027108830.1, from coordinate 81,927 downwards.
GTCATGTCAAGTACTTATACGGCATTAATCTGTTTGTACAAATGGTTACCAAGGTAACTGGTATGTAATCATACAATTCTATGATTACAAAATAACAAGGTTATTTTATTTGAACTTTTTAATCACATTTTTAAAAGTATTTGGACAGAATTTCATAGAAATTTATTCACTTTTTATTAGTTTTTATAATAAATAGAAAACTATGCATCCTATAATCAGGATAGAAATTTTTTTATCTATATGAAACATGCTGAGCCTAAAATACCCTTTCACTCCAGAAAGAGAACTAGAATTACTAGTTTTCCCTTTTTTTTTAAGCAACATTAAAAATAGAAAATTAAAAAAATATACTGGCTAGTCACAGGCTCTTGTTTTAAGGAAGAGAAAAAATATAGAAAATTTTGGCTCAATCCATTGATTAGCACAAGGCTTATAGATGGAAAATTTTCTAAATTTATTGACTCTTAAAAATATCCAAAAATTTTTAAAATTATTTTTGCATGAGCGATGAAAGTTTTGAGAAACTTTGGATGCTAGTAAGACCTAGTACCAACGTACAACGTACAACGTACCAAGATTTACACTAATGATGTCCTGAGAAAAGATTGGGAATACTATTTTATATTTAAAATCAAGAGCAACTTTTTAATAACCAGTTTGAGAAGACAGGCATGAACATGAACTTGTGCATTTTATTTTACTAGCAACAAATGAGTCTCCAGGGAAATCAAACATGTTTGAATACTTAAGTTTCTGCAACTAAATAATCTTCTGTGTGCTGATTCTCATAAGAAATAATGTGTTCCACTTTATGAATTAAAAAGTTGCCAATGTGTGGCTACATTTTAGCCACATAATACTTAAAATTCAGACGATATCATATGATATTCTTCCTGCAATCTGACAATTTATAAATAATTATTCATGATTCAATTACAAACAAGGAAGATAAGGAAATATACATTTAAAAAAATTATTTAACTCTTAAAACTGAAAATGATACAATATTCAGTTAAGATAAGTTTTATTTTTTTTAAGTATTGAATAAAATAATTCTTTAAAACTTCGTAAGCTAAAATTACACATTTAAAACAGGAATATATTATGCATAAGAAATTTATAGTTACCTCACCAAGAAACGTAGCAACCATGTAACCAAGAATTAGGGCATCATTGGTTTCAATATCAGGTTGGGGAATACCAATTTTTGTATTAGACCATAATTCCTGTTTAAATTCATCAAGTTTCCATGATGCTGAACCAATGTCAAATAGAATAACTTGAGGATTACCTTCAACAAGCCAAGTACCACAGTGCACCTAAAATATACATTGTAATAATAAAAATATTATTTTGTTCTAAAATATTAGTTAATAAACCTATCTTAAACTTATAAAAGTTTTGATTTAGTTTTAATATTTTTGAGATAATACATTTCCAGGCAAAAAGTATGTGACGGCCACTTTTAGAACTGATTCTAAAACTGATTTTATTTGAAGTTTCATCTAGTGGTAAGTCAACAAACCAAAAAGTTTTTAAAATATTTTTAAAAAGCAGGTTTATATAGAAAGCTGATTGTATGTTGTTGTTTTTTATTTACATGTTAGAACCTTTAAATTAGAAAATTATATTGAAATGGATTAATAATAAAAGGAAGTACATGGTTAATTTATTTCATCAAAAGTGATGACCAACCAAATTTACCATGAATGGTAACATGGCCAACCATATTTGCATGGTAAATATGGGATTTAGACACAAAAAAAGTAAATGTATTATTATTTTTTTTCTGAAGTTATGTAAGTTTTGGGGGTGTTGAATCAGATTCTGGGTTTTATCATCTTGTATACTGTTCAGATTTTTATAAAACAAAATGCAAAAAAAAAAAAAAATTAAATTGCACTTGATCCGTTTTTTACTTACCTCTCAATAATTTTTTACTCTAAGACAAAATAATTCAAATATAAAATTATAGATAAAAATATTTTCCACAAATCTAGATCTTTTTTCATCAATTGCTCTGTTTAGATGCTAAAGTACGTTGAGATACTGTGACTATCTCATCAAGTTCCAATAGGCAATTCCATCATCAGTTGATTGCTAATTTTTTTTTTATTTTTATATTTAAAAAAAGTAACTGAGAGTTATAAAATTGTTTATTCAAGTAACGTAAGCATTATCTAAATTTATAAGCAATTATAATAAAAGGTTAGGTGAGTTTGAATGCAGATGGTCCAGACTGCTGGTTGTCAGGTGAACATCCTGACATTCATCAGTCATCAATGGAACAGAAAAAATTGTAATAATACCTTCAACAGTTAAGAAAGCTTGAAAATTGTAGACAATTAAAAAACATTTATGTTAGAGCTACCATGAGAAATAAATACCTATAGTCAGGAATTTAGATTTCAACTTCCTCAAATTTTAAGTCAATATTATCAATATTTTTGCACATGTCCTCACAGGGATAGTACATTTTCAAACAAAAAATGAACTTCTCTCCTGCATCCACAACTTCACCTAAGAACTCATTTTTGCATTTGAAAAAAAAAATTGAGCTAGGGTTGTTGTTGGCATAAGTCTATTCTGCTTCCTCCACTGTTCAGTGGCCCTACCCATTACTGAACTTAATAGAAAAGAAAACCCATAAGGAATTTTGTTCTGGGGTTAGTATGGATCCAGTTTATTGGCGTCTTCACTTGCAGATAGGTTATTAGTCTAATTTTATTTCTCGAATTGTTGAAGACGTTTTCCTGAAAAATGCTCAATATCATTTCGATATTGAACACTATTTCTATGAAGTGCTTTGTGATCTCCTTGTTTTCCCTCAAATACAACTGAGATTGACTTGTGCTTGAATAGTACAGATTCCAAATTCCATAAAGATCACAAATATCCTGAAAATGTCTTAGGTATGAGGTAGAAATACCATCAATATGCTCCAGCGCCTAAACTGTGAACTAATGAAAACATTTATAGATACCAAACTTGCAGAAAATTTTGACTTGAAAACTTGAAAAACAAAATCTAGAAACAAGGGAATAACCAAGGCGAACTCTACTGTACCAGGCGGGAGAGTTACTCCCACTTCTTGCCGGCCTCCTAATCTTAGGAGGCCTGTTTTCAATATGCTTGATTGATGTAATCTTATTCCACTCGCGTATTTTCTCACTTTTTTCTTAATACGAAAGGGAAATGAGGATTGTAAATAATCTTAATTAGTTTTGAAATTAATAATAAAACACTCGTATTTAATGTTTATAATTCTTTAAAGATATATTCACAAATTCTAATTCTGATCTCTTTTTAGAAAATCTGTCTTACTGCTACGTTCAGTGTACCATTTACCACTGAAATCATATTATTTTAGATTAAATTATTTTTCAGTTCACATTAGATTCCTTTCAATTTGTCATTGAAAATCAGAAATACGCATCGTTTTAAAATAATTCTTCTACTCAAACTCGTTTCAGCTTTAACTTTCATGTGAAAATTTTATATTGATATTTTATATTAAGGAAAAAGAGGGTTTAGCAGTTACCAATTTATTTATTTCAATGTTTGAATTTCCTGATATTTTTTATAGACTTTTCTGTACATTGATTGTTTCGAAGCTTTTTATAATTTGATAACAGTATATTACAAATTGTATTTACAATTTGGATTATGGCATTTGATATTGACAAGTCACAATCAGAGCATATTTCTTGCAAAACTGACCCAATACGTGCAACGTTCATAATAACAATTTTAATCATTTCTTTTAGAAGAGAGGGGTGATTGATCCCTGCATTTAAAAATAACCTTTCAAAATTAGTTGAAACTGCGAGGTGCATTACTTTTAAAGAATATATTCCAATTTATAAAACAACGTTCGATGGCATTGTTAGCCCTCCTCTATTTATAAGTTCTACATATTTATTAGAAATATTGTCTTGTTCAATTAAAAATAGACAACTTTGGCAGTCTAATTTTGAGGATATTTTAAATACAGAATAACCACAAATATACTTAAACACATCTTCATCAATGGTAATATACAATTCATCTATGTTTAGTATAGCATTTTTTAACTGATCAGGCACTTCAATTTTGTCAGCAACTGACTCACATTCTATTTCCAGTAAATTTGCTGTATCAATTGAAATCATTCCATATTGTGTCGATTTGATTCCTAGTATACTTTTTGCTCTAATTTTCCTATCAGAACTTAAAATTCCATTTACTTCAACATTTTATATGCCATCACTTAATTGCTGGTACATCCCAAATCTTTCTAATTTGTCAGTTTGGAATTTCCCTAGCAAAATGTATTCAACATTTAATTCCGTCCAGGAAAACTTTATTATTTCAAATAAAGCCATTGTGCTGTCAATAAGCGCATCTGAAGTATTCTAGCTGAAAAAATGTACACTTTTGTCATCCAATAAATCCATGACACGAATGTTTCCAAACATCCTATTCTCTCATCTACTATAGATCAAAAAGGAAGTCCATATGTGTTTCCTTAAATTTTCCTAGTAAAGGTTTTTAAGTATTTACAATATTCCACCATTTCCATATAACATTAACATATTCTGCAGTGCTGGACTTTCCATTTTTAATTAAAGCCGCATAAGTGCTTTAAGGAAATATATTTAAAGCTAATGAAATTTTTTACCTATCAAAATTACTAAGGTATAACGACTGATAGTTTAATTTTAACGCTTTTTTGATTAAGCTATTATTTTCTTGTTTATAGATATTTCTCAAATCTACAAAAATCACATCTATTAAATTAAGCTTATTAACATTCAACCCTCTTAAATTTTGGAAATAAAAAAGTTTTATTTAGATCTTTTAAATTTAAACAATTGTTTTGCATATGTTTTAAAAGATGAACAGTATCGAAAATCTTAAAAACTGGACGATTGACTTCCAGGATGCTAATTTGATAATTAAATGAATCTGGACTGATTGAAGAAAACATTTTAGGTTCATTCGGTTGTGGTCTGATATCACACTTAACACTTTGAATCCGTGCTCTTCTAATAAAATAATAATGCTTTTAGTCATTTCAGCTAATTGAGTTGCTGTTAATGCTCTCACAGGAGTCAAATTCAACATGTTCTTAACTTGAAAAAGCAGTATTTCTAAGAAAAGCTTGTATCGTTTTTGCTTTTACCAACTGAGAACAATTTGAAGCAAATTCTCTAAGTTCACCAGACATATTCTACAGACCTGTTGATATAAATCTCATCTAATTGTAAAACCACCCATCGTTCCAATTCTGATTTGATTTTAGATGCAATCGCTTTGATATAATTTTTGTTGTGCTCATCTTTATTGGGTGACACACGCAAGGCAGATGTTAATTTCTGTAAATAATTTGGATGAGGCAAAGTTAAAATATTATTAGCCCTCATGACTTCATAACATTTTTTGGACTGGAAGTAAATTAAGGCCGATCTCATAATCATATTAGAGGAATATCTTTTTGATGTTTAAAGAGTAAATTTATTTGCTCTTAAAAAATTAGTTAGAGAAAGTTTAATCTCTTCATTTTCATCAATGAACTTATCTCTTATTTCATTAAAATGCATATTTAAATTGTCTATAAGAATAGCAAATAAAGGAATGTACTCCTTTCTAGATAAATAGGCAATCATATTTTTTAATTTTGACCACTTATTAATTTAAATGTCACTACTATCTTTTCTATTATCTACATATCGCTTTTGTTAACCAGTGATCGCAGTTTTAATTATATTGAATTTGCTAGACAACTGAATGAAGTAATTTTATCAGCCTCTTGTCCAGATAATTCTGTTTCTTTATATCTTCTCTCTTTCATTTTTCTCCTCTCCTCAGGTTCTGTTCGTTTATAGTTGGGGGCATTTTCCACAAATAATGTGGCAAGTTGGGGAATAGTGTAGGGAAAAAGGCTGGTTTTATTTTAGGACGAATAGGAATAGTGGAATTACGGTTATGGTTTTATATCGTCAGTTGTGAAATGTTAGATACAAGCAACCAAATTTGAAGACGGCGACCAGTTTTTTCTAGGAATCAATTTCAGCCATTGTTGTCTTAAATTATTCTCTTTCAAGAAATGAAATGTTGTAATATAACCAGAGTTCTTAGAAGAACTGGAATCATTGCTGGTACAAAAAGGGACAGAACATTTATGAGGCATAATGAACCTTAAATTTCTTTATATTAGAAAGACGAAGAATATAATAGTTTAGCTTTGTAACACTGGATCAACATTGATTATAACAGAAGAAATAGTCGAAACAATGAACAGTGAGGCACTAGAACTAGCTACTAGTAGGGTAGAGTAGGCCTCCTAACTCTGCTACCCCCACCATCACACTACCACCTAGAACAGTAGAGTTCACCTCAGGATAACCCAAAATCTTATACAACATCCAAAAAAATGATTAGAAAACATATACATTTGTATGATATCACTCTTTAATGATCTTGTTGACTGAATTATATATAATTCTTCATAGTTAATATTTTGTTTTAAAAATATAAACAACTTATTCATTCAACATGCTACTCAATTTTTCTAATGAAGCTAAATGGATGCCATTTCAGAAATTATCAGGGGATTTAAGGAATTAAATCCAATTCACAGAAAACAAAATTTTTTACTAAAGTAAAAAAATAAAATTATGCAATTATATATTTAGTTTTAATAAAAGGAAGATGGTTCAGATGCAGTCAAAGTGAATAGCTAGTTATATATGTATATATAGTTGACCGTAAAAATTTAAATATAAGAAGATGGTCAGAGTTGTGGTAAAAAAAAAAAACTAATAGTTTAAAACTATTTTAATGTCCGACGTTTCGCCCCACTTTAAACAGCCCTGCAAAGTGGGGTGAAACGTCGGACATTAAAATGGTTTTAAACTTTTTGTTCTTTTTTTTTACCACAACCCTGACCATCTTCTTAAATTTGAATAACTATTTATATTGAGTCAACGTTTCACCCCACATTGCAAGGCTTCATCAGGGCTTTCAGACTAGAAGTCAGCGCAAAAGTCGTATATCATTTTCACACTGACTTGTAGTATGAAAGCCATGTTGAAACCCTGCAACGTGGGGTGAAACATTGGCTCAATATAAATAGTTAATCACTATTTGAGTTTTTCTTTGACCACAACTAAACCATCTTCCTTTCATTATTACACACGGTCAATCAGTGATCTTCCAATATATTTAATTTGTTTTTGTTTTTCAATTAATCCAAATATCAAGGACTGAATGAACCTTTAACTTATTCCATACACAAGGAAAAGAGCCAGAATTTGGAAGCCGTATATTCAATTTGCTCTAGGTGCTTGGTAATTTATTGTGGAATAGACTATTTAAATCAACAATCTCTAACCCATATCCATCAGGATTAAGTCATCCCAAGTAAATAAGGTTCCATCTTATTTCCCGAAGACCCATTATATATTTCCATATTTTATTACACTTATAAGCAATAAATGTATACCTTATATCCCAAGTCTCTCGTCCTTGCTACTGCTAACTGTAAAGGAGAACCTAATGGAAATTCCATTTCCTCAACTTCAGTTCTGGCAGAAGATTCCTTGTAAGGTCCAATTAAAGTAAATTGGTTGCCTAGTTCTTCCGTAGTTATCCATGCTTTAGATCTGATAACTGTATATATTCCACCAACTGAAATCAAAATATATTGAATTATTCTTAAAAATTTACAACCTGAGCAGTTCATTATAATGTTTAATTTTACAGATTAACCTGAGAAAAGTGTAGTCTTGAGCATTCTTCTCATATTGGGAAACAAACGTCTGTATTTTCCTAGCATTTCACCTGTTTTGTTTATATTTTGTCTACCATCTGTTAACCCTTTGATGTTGTCATTGCCACTTGTTTATGTTACTCCCTCTTTTACCTCCCCATCAATACTCAATTCAGTTTTAATCTGGCCTCCTCATAATGGTAAAACTAAGCGTTTCTCTCAGCACTACAATCCTAACCTGACATCTTTCTTTCCTTTATTTGAGCATTTTGCTCATCTGGACACCCTTTGCGTTTCTTATGATCTTAGATTTTTTAGAAATCTGGATTCATAAGATAAATGCTCACAGGACACCTCTAATGAAACAAAAATGTAGGACACTCCTGCTGGGTTAAAAAATTTCAGAAACATACTGTATAAACATGAAAATATTTTTAATAATGATTACTGAGTTAAGTGTATAAGTTCCAAGTATGAGTTGAAAAAAGTTTCAAGAAACAAGATTTCCTATATCCAAGTTATGTTTAAGCAAGATAATTCTATAAAAGGCATGTTTCAATTGGTTAAAATATCTTCTGATCAATATTAATACCATAATAACCACGTATACTGATCTTATCCAAGTTTAAGAGTTTAAATTTTGACATTTACTTCGTTTTACAAACATGTGTTAATCTGAAAATAGGTACTTTTGCAATTTTTGAACATAAATTGAAAATTGCAATTAGGTTTGTTTTTTCAATTTATATCCAATTCAATATATAACAAAATCTGAAGTCGAGAATGAAATGATTTAAATGTAAAGTTTAGAACATTTTGGAAAATTTGTCAGTAGATTCGAAGATATACCAAGTCATAAGGGCAAATCGTAAACAATATCTAAAAAAAAAAAAATATTGCTCAGGTGTATACTTTTGAATCTATTAACTTTTTGTCTATTTTATTATGATTTGTTTTTCAATAAATTGTAGAGAATAACTTCCAATGAGTTTCACAAAATCCCTAACTCTTCCAGAATTATGTTTTCTCTGATTTTAAACAGTTTTCCCAGTCTGAGGACAAGTTGGCTCTTTTTTACGCTTATTGTAGTCCTAACAATCATTATAGAAACTTTAAATTTTGAATAACTTTTATTCCTACCTGCGATTAATAATAATTAAAAATAAATCATTTACTTAGAAAGTTTATAACCAGGAAAGTTATCTATGTTATAAACATAAATATTAATACATGAAAATGCTTTTATAAAGGAAATAAACTAAAACTAATCCCTATTACATCATGGAATTGTAAGTTAAATTCAGGAAATTATAATTAGGAATATTGTCCATGAATAAAAACAGATAATAATCTTATCAATCAAAATTCAAGGTTAACCATAGTAAAAATACTACAACCCAGAAAATTAAAAGATAATAAATAAAATGTTAACATCAAATTAGTATAAGAAATATTACATGACAATATAATTCTAAATAAAGGTGTATATTTTGCTCATACATAAATATTAAATATAATTTCAGATAAAAATGTTGGAAATGTCAAAACGGAGTTGTGATTTTAAAATATCATTAAAATGAATTTATTTCAATTACAATGAAACATGAACTACATAATGCACAAGAAATTTTAACAGAAGGAATAAATTTCAAATTATAACTCCATTTTAAACATGGAAATAAGTTAAAATTCAATAGTTGCATCCAATAATTAGAAATTAAAAATGAATAATCATTCATAAGACAAGAATAAGAATTTGAAGAAAAAACTGTACCTTTATTAGCAACTTCCCATGCAATTTCAAATGTCCACCTGTTTCCCTCTGCAGCGATGACACCTCTATCCAATCCAGCGAATAAATCATGACCGCTTTCAACTCTGAAAAACTTTCGACTCATTGACATCCTAAAACAGTTTCATGTATTACATATGATGAAGGGAGGGAAAAGAACTCTAAAGCCAAAAATCCAATGAAAACATCAGACCCTGACAGTACTTCTTGATTAAGACAAAACTTCATTTATAAGTAGGAAAGCAATTAAAGATGAACCAGATTTTAACACATTGTTGTTTAAGAAATAGTAACTAGAATATTAAAATAAAAATATAGGAACTATTTTTTTTTAACACTTACCTGACTATAAAGAGCTGTATATATGTTGAAACACTAAAATTTACGATCTACTACACTTTAACTAAAGCAAAAGAGTGGGACATGTGTAGCTTGTGTGAATTGAAGGTCAGATACTGATTAAATGTTAACAAAAACAATTTCCTAAAATCTGATACGGAATTTCAACTTTTTTTTTGTTTAGAAGATAGGAGGAGGTAATTATAGATAACTGTTACTGTCACTAAGACTTCTATCGATAGTATTATCCAAAAACTCGTTTTAATTTTTTTCTATTACTTCCAAAGACCCATTCTGCACATTGTTGGTTTAAGATCAATGAATTATTGGTGTATATAACAGTTAACAGGGTTATTTAACTATTTCTCAACCCAGTCAGTTTTTTTAACTATAAGGTTTTAATTGCGTTAAAGATTTATATCTGATAAAAAGCGATAACACCTAGTTTTAGAATTAAAAATATTAAAACTAAAAATCCATTACTTGGAGCCCCCCTCTATTTCATTTATTGCCTTTCATCTTTTAGTTAAATATGTATTGCTCCAATTAAAACAAATTAATTGGTATAATAAAACTATCAATTATTTTTGCGAGTTTTATCTTCTCCTAATAGAATTAATATTTTTTATGTTTATCTTACGAACTATTCACATTCGTGTCATTGCATTTCTTGTAATGTTTCCTGTAAAAGATTTGATACTTTAATTAATCTAGTTTTGTTACCAAAAACACGCTAATCTAAAGTCATTATCAGCTTAGAATTTAGTCCTACAAGAAAAAATACTTTTATTTATTTTTATTCAAAATAATTGTTGGGTATGCTAAACCCTCCACACGCGGTGTGATCACAACCGAAAACAAACTCCTTCACAGGTGGTCAATTCTCTTTTCTACTCCACTAGTCAACAGTTTTACAATAGATCAGATCAGTGTCGGTTACTATTTTCATTTAGCTGTTGGCATCATATTTAATATTTGCTATAAAAATTGAAAGGATATCTAAGATCGCAAATCGTATTGTCTTAGGAGTGTTAATTGTGCTGTCCCAATTAAATCTATTTTACTAAAAATGTTCTCCAAAACTATTTAGTATTTATTTATTTCTTCTATTTAGTGCAGTGTTTATTACAGAGTACACTAAAGTTTTGTGACAAAGGTGAAAAAATTCAAATAGATGTGAAGCTGTTGTATGATGTTATTTGGGTAAATTATAATAATTAAATGTTTGATAGGCTCACCATTAATGCACCCATGGTTCAAGAAAGATGTCTCGAAATGATAAAGGTCGAACACCAAGTTTTGTAAGTATTGGTGATGCTATTTACCTAATGCTGATGTTACTTATATTTGTGATCGGGTTAGTCATGTTTTCTTTTATTATATTGAACATTACTAGTTATATTTCCTCCCTGAAGGCTATCAAATTTGGTTGGTGTATATATCTGTGTCAGTCTCTATTTAACTAACTTTAAAGTTGTTTGATTAATTTACTTTCATTTCTATTTTCACATTTGTACTTGTGCGTATTTTTTTTTTAGTTAATATTAAGTCAATACTGGCCATGGTTTAGTTTAACATTACTTTTATTAAAGTGACCTAAATTTTGCAATCTTGAATTATCTTAAGATTTTGAAACATTTTTAATTTTTATTGATTACAATTTATTAAAAATGTATGTTTCTTCTTTACATTTCTAATTTACAGATTTGTTGCTAATATTTACTCAAGAGTGCAATACCGAAATTTGTTTTTAGATACCTCTCCAAAATAGGATTTTAGTGGGTGGACAGATGGCTGTCATGCATAAATATATTTATTTTTAATTCAAGGGATGACAACTATAAGTGTAGGAAAAGTTATTTTGGATCAAGTAGTCCAGACTGCATACTATCATATAAAAATTTGTATATCTAGAGGAAAAGTTACTATTGTTCTCTAATTTTTCAAGAATATTGTTGAGGACTATACTGCATATTTCATTTAATAGACATATTTTATTTTCTGCTCATGTACCTTATATCTTATCTAAGTAGTATTAATGATACAGTTTCGTTAAATTGTATGTACATATTTAAATTTTGTATAGTGCAAGTACATATATTTGTGTTGTTAAGCTCAAGACATTGATTCACTTGATGAATTTTTCCCAGTTCGTTTTATTATTTTGATTTGTCCCAATCGTACAAAGTTTAACTATTAAATTTATAAGAATAATGTGACATAGCACAAATTTTTTGAATGAAAAAAAATATAATATACTTTACGGTACTAATTTAAACAATATTTTATTACATTTATCTGTTTTAATAAATTATGTTATTCATATTTTGACATGATTAAGCAAATGTTTCATTTATGATTTTGGATTTTTATTCCTATTTATCTATTGGTTATTGAGTGAATAAGTAGTGAAGGTATTTTGAAAGAACAGCCTTGAAGAATGATGTCATTCTCATGTTAAGATCAACCTGATGTCATAATTTCTTTACCATCTATACATGGATATAGAAATAAATTTCTCTTGTTTTGAAAATTTGGGTTATTTAATTTTCAGTGAATCTGCTGAATAAATTTGATTGAAACTTCATTAAATTTTTATTGTTTTTAGTATTGTTTGGATGTTGTCAGATTGGAAAGGTTTTGATGGAAGTTATAATATTCATAGCAGTGCTGGATAATATACAATGTATCATACTACGAAACGTCTGGTGGTTTATAATCCATTTTTTTTACATACAGATTTGGTTATCTGTTGATAATGTCAGACAAACCCTGTAGCTTATCTAAAGTTTTCTTATCAGTTAGGTGTGTTTAGAAACAGTCATTTTACCTGTAAACCATGTTTTTTACCTGATTTTTTCAGTTTCCTATTTTATTAATTATGAAGTCTACAAAGCAAACTACTTTGGCATTAGCTGTTGCTGTTAATGATACTGTAAGGCTTATTATTATTTTTTTATTCCAACATTTGTTTTTTAGCCTTTTTATGCATTTGTCTATGAATGTACAGTTATTTTTTGTTTGGTTACAATGCCACGATTACATGGCTTAGTTAATATCTAGCATTATAATTGTGGGTGTGGTAATTTCAAATTGAGACCCAAGTTCAAAGTATTTGCTGGCCCCATGTTTTTCTTCTTTACATTTTATTAATATATGTATTATGGTAGATATTGGTTTTCTTACAATTTTTGAAATACTAAATCTCGTATCTATAGTAGTAATACCTAAAATGAAAATCATATTAGCATTAGTAATTTGATGATATTGAACAAGAATTTTTGTAAATGCATATTTTTATTTTAATAAGTGAATTTATGTAATTATTAAATTATTTTAATAAGTAGTTAAAAGTTTATTAATGCACATAAATTTAACCCTCTGATTCAATATTGATACATCATTAACCCTAGAATTTGTGAAAAGTTCTGTAATTATAGTAGTAATTTTGTATGCGATAATTTCTTATTATCTGACACATAAATAAATATTTATACAAATATCAGGGTTGAATCCTTTTTTTCTATTTGAAAAATATGATATATCCAATTGTACAAATAGATAATAGTACATACAATTGAATATACCATTACTTAATACTTTGGGAATGTTTGCAAAAATCGTAAACAGTATACCATTGTTTGAAACTTAAAGGTTTAAGTACCGCTTTCATTTATATCAAACTTTCAGGAATTTGTAGTTAACTAAGTTATATTTGGTATCCTACAATTAAACTCTTTCAAATACCGAATGGGATTTATCTTTTTATAGATATTTAACTTCTTTACAAAATTAAAGGAATGAGTAAATTAATCTTTTAAAAAATCAAACTGATAAAATATCAATGCTTTCTTAAAATAGTAAATTTTAATGAATACAATTACTTAGTTCAGGATCAGTTAATATCAATTTTAATTAGAATAAAAAACTATATAAAACCTAGAAAAGTTTATTTTTCTATTAAGATAGTCCATTTTTCTGCTAGCTAATAATAATATCTAAACTAATATAATTAATGTAGATAATTATACTAATTAAAATATAAGATAATTAAATAATTAATTATAAGAATGATAATAACAAATGAAGAAATTATGAGAAACAAATTGATAGTAATATTGTTAAAATAAAATTGTAAATAATAGAGGATTTTTTTAACTTGAAATTGAAGGAAATATCTCACCTGAAGTAGCTACAGTATCTAACTGGAACCTATAGCAATAAATAATATCTATTTAAATAAATAAAAAAAATATTTGGTATTTATTTTACAAATACATATATATACCTAATGGACTATTATGATAACCAAATAGTAATTGGAAATAGCTTGTAAATATAAAATAGTAAACAATTATTAATGATAACTATTAAATATTAGTAAATTTTGAATAAATTAAAAATATGTTATTCAAGTAAAACACAAAGAAATTACTCAGGTAATGGAAAATAAAGGTGAAAAACAAAAACATTGTGAAATCAAGAGAAAAATTCTATTGAAGAAAATTGGATATATTACTTGAAACAATTGGAATTACTTCAATTGGAGGATAAAAGAAATTCATTATTCTCATTGTGGTTATTGCTATCAGGTTTGTTTAAGATAGGTATAAATAGATTATAGAATGGGTTTGTTATTTTCAGATGATTTGAAGATGGATGCATTTATAATTCTTTAAATGATTTTTCATTTCACTAGTGTAGGATTAATTGCAATTAGGTGTAAAATAACCATTTCAGGCTTATTACTACTTCATATCAGAGACTTAGATTAGGAAAATTGGAGTTTAAAGGTTTTCATTTTATTTTTTTCTCTCTTTAATGTTTAAAAAGTATAGGAATGTACGAAAGAGCCTTATATTTGAGGTAAAATATTGGAAATTTTTTTATGAAGTAGTTTAAAATAAAAGTACATTAATTCTTATTTGAAAATAAATAGATTTAATATTATCTATTGTATTTTTTTTTCAGCTCGATGGCCTGTTTGGACGGCCATCGAAAAAGGAAAGTATGCGGATCACTCCAGGGTCTGGGTACAAGCCCAGACCACATTCTGAAGGTGACCTGGAGCAAGACATTCAAGAGAAAATAATAGAGGATCTTGATGAACTAGCACTTAACAAAAAGTTGGAAGAAATACTAGTATGTTTTTATCATCATAACTGTTTTTAATGATTTATTATTTTACAATATTATTTTATTTTCCGATATCCTAATAGTTATCCTTCAAATATCAACAGAAGCTTAAGTGGAGAAGTAAAGTTTTCAATCATATAAATTATTTGTGATTACAAATGAAATCCAATACTAATTAATAAATATTTAAACAGCCTTCGATACTTTATGTTTAAGTATTTTTTTTTTTAATTTATTAACATTTGTTTATCAGTTCAGTGAGAAGTGCATAATATCTTATTTTAAATTTAAATACAAATTTATTAATTGGGCATG
>NW_027108830.1:63325-65274 GCF_000696795.3 Halyomorpha halys | reverse complement strand
AAGTGACATTGTATACTATATTAATGCATTTTAAATCGGCTTTTCATTCATTCAAAATCATTCTAGAAAATGTATTATATAATATTAAAATAAGTAATAAACAGGAACTTCTAAGATATTCTCTACTGTATTTTTTCTTTTATCAGTAAAAATACGAGGGTGGTATGAAAAGTTCTTTAGAGTCACCACTAGATGTCAGTGCTAGAGGAACAAGGTTCCCACTCAATAAACCCACTGGGGAACTCTGCTCCTTCATATTCAATGTTGCCAAGTGGACCTGCGAGTTTAAATTTGGTCGGGAGAGCTTAGATGATGATCTGCATAGTTGACGGCCAAAAAGTGCTATGACCCCAGAATTTATCGCAAAAGTGCATGAAAAGGTCATGGAGGATCGTCGACTGAAAATACTTGAGATTGCTGAAGCTGTAGGGATTTCATCTGAACAGGTATATCACATTTTAACCGAAGAATTGGGAATGAAAAAATTATCTGCCAGATGGGTGCCACGGATCTTGACATTGGACTATAAAAGCACCAGATTGGAGATGTCCGAACAAAATCTGGCCCATTTTCAGCGCAACCAACAAGATTTTTTGGGATTACAGATGGAACTTAGGTCCACTACTATACCCCAGAGACAAAACAGTAGTCAAAGCAGTGGAAACATGCTGAGTCCCCATCACCAAAGAAAGCAAAAGTAGTATGTTCGGCCAGAAAGGTTATGGCCTCAGTTTTATGGAATGCAAAGGGCATTCTGCTGATAAGATTATCTTCTGGGGCAATACTAAGCAAACCTAGACCAACTACAGGAAAAGATACACGAAAAAAGGCCTGGTTTGGCAAGGAAAAAAGTCATCTTTCATCAGGACAATGTCCCCCCACACACAAGTGCTATTGCGATGGCAAAACTTCATGAACTGAGGTACGAATTGTTGCCTCATCCACCTTATTCACCTGATTTGACGCCATCAGACTTTCATCTCTTCCCCAAGCTGAAAATTTTCCTAGGTGGCCAGAGATTTCCTAAAACTAAAGAACTGACAGCCGAATTGGAGAGGTATTTTGCAGGCCTGGAGGAATCTCATTTTCTAGATGGGGATCAAGGCATTGGAACATCGCTGGACCAAATGCATTAGTCTACAGGGGACTATGTTGAAAAATAAAAGCAGTTCCACCATGGTAAGACACTTCTTTCTAGCACATTCCGAGAACTTTTCAAACCACCCTTGTATTAATAAAGCAATGGAAATAGAGTTATATTGAATGAAATATTGTTCACATATAAAGTAATATATAACATCTTATAAAATTAGTTTTGAATCATAGTTGGTAGTGCTTGTGTTTATATATATAGGACTTTCATTTATGACTGATGAGGTAAGGTTTCTATCATAAATGAGAAGTGCACTTGTTCCATCTGTGGTTTGAAAACAAAAGTAGTCGAGATGCTAGCTGTTAGCTGTAATCTTAACATCGATCATTAGATCTTTATAGAAGAACACAGAAGATAATCAAGGCTTACTCCGAATCTGTATGTTTGTTTTTTACTTCTTTTTCCAATTTCAGTTTCATACTATACATAAAGATACATTGTACTCTTTGTATTCATTATTACTATGTTAATAAAAAATATTGTAAATATAGCTTACTCATTAATTTATTCACTTTTATGTAATGATAGATTGTGCTGATATATTAATTTAGATAAAAATATGTCCTTCACACATGTTCATTTTCTCCTAAATTATTCTTTTTTTCTCCTTTTCTTTGGGAAAGAGAAGATGCTCATGACATAATTACTCTGGGACACCCATGTCTAAAAAAAAAAGTGTATAGTCCTTAAAATTTAAGTAATAAATAACATTTATTCAATTTTATTAAATAAATTATCTGTTGTGATTGATGGATAATTGATTTCTGAATTATTTTTCAGGCCTGCTTATTATAAA
>NW_027108830.1:33526-62360 GCF_000696795.3 Halyomorpha halys | reverse complement strand
TTCAATTTTATTAAATAAATTATCTGTTGTGATTGATGGATAATTGATTTCTGAATTATTTTTCAGGCCTGCTTATTATAAATTAATAGAAGAATGTGTTTCACAAATAGTTCTAAATAAAGCTGGAACTGATCCTGATTTTAGAGGCAGAAACTTTCAAATTGATGTGCAAAACCTATTAGAAAATTTAGCAGGTGAAGAAACAGGCATTTTTATAGAAATAGATTAACAGAAAAATTTATGATCGTTCTAGCACGACCACTGTGTGGGAAGGCTTTTGAAATAAAATTGTGTTGTTTTTAAGGAACAATTTAGTGTCAAATGATTCATATTATTTTTATCATTCTACCATTGCTGTTTAAACTGAAATATTAATAATATATCACTGATACATTAATCCTTAAACTTCAGTTTGATATGATCAGGAGTTGCTCGTTTGCAGCAATTTTGCTTGTATTATTTGTTATTTATTATTGTATTAACTTTTATTTTTTTAACATAATAATAATAAAACTTCCTCACTTTTTTTTTTATATAAGAAAAATCAAAAAATGAAGATGAAGAAAGAATAAAGGGTCTTTTAAGGCAAATTGAAGATCTTTCTGCCAAACAGCAAGAAAAGGAAGCTGAGCTTGCACTTGCTAAAAAAACTATCCAGGAATACCAGACCAATGGAGTAGTAAAGGTATATTTTATTCAAAATATATTATTTTTTTCTTGTGCTTCAGTTATTAGTTAGTTAAATCATCTTTAATTGATGGGTTTAACTTAATAACAAGCATCATCTCTAGTAAAATTTTAATTAAGAGATTTCTACTCTCAATAATGCAATATAACATAAACCTTAAATATTATTGAAAGATGTAGATGAAATTATTCATGTTTAAAAATTACTTCTATTTAATAATTCCCAAATTTAAAAACTTCTCTTTATAAATAATTTACCTCATTCTTCTAACTTCTTTTATTGTATAAAATATAAATATAGTTATATTAAACTAAGTACTAATTTGTCTAGTGAATCGAAATTTGTGCCATAAGTATAAGTTACTGATTCAAATGATTTTTGTTCGTAAGGTGCATTATTATTATTATTATATTAGTGAGTTGTATTACATCTTTAATTAAAAAAATTATTTGAATCATTTTAATCAAGGTAATTTTACAAAAAACTTAGTTATCGAAGGTGGTTTTAGCTATAAAGATCATTTATGCCATTCTTGAATTCTTTTTTAGTCAATATCATTTATTTCAGGTTAATGGTAGCAGTGGGAAAGCACCACCTCCTCCTCCAATGCCTGGTTCTGGCATTCCTCCTCCTCCACCTATGGCTGGTGGTCCTCCACCTCCACCTATGCCTGGCTCTATGGGCCCTCCTCCTCCACCACCACCACCTGGCTTCCCTGGTAAAGTTATCTCATCAAATAATTTTTTACTTATCTTAAGGTATACAATATGTTTAATATTTATTTAGGGTTAATTGGGAGAAGATGCTGTATAGAAAAAAAAAATTGGAAAATTGTCTACTCGTTCTACCTATTTTAATATCATGTTGAAACTGATATGTACATGAGTATTTTACAAATATACCACCCTCGAAAAAGCCTGAAAAAAATATTTTAATGTAAAATTTACTCGCTTTTGTTATATAATTTATATGATTATTTTGGAAATAGATACTGATATGAATAAATAAATGATCTTTAAATTCAGCATTCCAGTCAATAATAGTCATTTCCCTGGTGCAGAGTTTCCATAGTGCTTATCAAGCCACTGTTTGGCTTTAAAAGTAGTTTCTCCATCAAAAAACATTATTTAACTAGCACAAAAAATTCCTTTCTATCCATTTCTTGAAAATTAGAATACTGGGATCACTTTAACGACTGTAACATTTAAACTAACGGACTGTCAGAATGCCATGAAATTTTGATACTTACGTTTTGAAGGTTAGTACTTCTCGGAAATTACGTGGGTCTATCAACGATGTTGCCATATATTTGTCAGACTGGGGCCTTATTGAGTGATGTGTTATTTGACCTTGAAGTTAAGTAAACAAAAAGTATTTTTATTTTTGAAGATAGTTGACCATATGAAGTAGATTGGAGGAAAATTGCCCGGTTGGCGGTCAACATCTCTGTTTCAATCTGACAGCTCTGATGAAGCTTGGCAAAGTGGGGCAAAGCTTTGGTTAACAATAGTTTTCTTTTACTATTTTGGTACCTTTATTAACTACCATCCAAACTATCTTACTGCAAAAAGTATTTTTGTTTGAAAAACTAAATTATTGTAGCTAGTGAAAGGGTAATTATATCTAAGTTTTTTATAGCCCGGTTTTTCCTTTATAGTGTTCAATATTCCTCTTTTCTTTTAAGTAATATCTCAGCTTCCCCACTAGTGGCACATTTCTTGTAATAACTGAGTTATTGAACAGTTAGTTATTACCTATGATGCATATTATCCTGTCACATTTTTCATATGTTTCAGTATAACAACCTTAAACGCATTTTTAAGATCATTTTCAGTTCATAAACTGCAATCTATTCTTATTTCTTGATATTTCTGGAAACTTTTTTTTTTTAATTAGGGGCCAACAAGTAACTTAAAACAATGGGATCACACAGGTATCTCATTCCGAATGAAAACTCCCTTCATCTTTCTCTAAAAATTATTCATCACCCTAAAATATTACAGAAGACACCGGTTCATTTACTCAGGTAGGGGGAAGAGACTATTACCAATAGGCAAGAACCTGAAAGGTTACAAACTCTTCTCTCAATACATATATTAATTATTATTGCTTTATAGTTTAAACTACAGCCTTTAATATCTAAGTAAAAAAATTCAGATAAACAATTTTTGACTGTTACTTTAGGAGCTAGGATGAAAACAAAGTAAAAAAAAAAAAAAAAAATTAAATACAAATCATAATTCACTAAAAAAAAATTAAAACAAATTACTTTCCCCGATTTTCTCTCCCATTACTAGCAGTCTATCTTCCCCTGTGCTTGTAAATAGGAGAATCACGTGACACTGCTTTTTATCCAATCTTACCCTCCACTGACCATATTATTCTGTACTATAGAAATAAAAATTCAGACGTAATCATTACCCATCTTATTTAGTCAACTTCCCATGATTTTAGGCTGAAACGAGTTATAAACTCAGGATACAACTTTCTAGTCTAGTGTCTAGCCTACATTGTGGGCTAGAAACCAGGAGTAAAATTTAATTAAAAAGGAACTTTTTTGTTTTATTAAAGAATGTTAAGATATTTTTTTGTGTTCTGAGCTGGTCGGTCCTTTAATTTGTTCTAATTTTATTTTATTTACTAATCTTATATTTTTTTCAGTCCTTAAAATTACCATGTATGTTACGTTTTTAAAATTTATTTGTATTCTTTTCTTTAAAGAGCAATTTTATATTGTATCACACTTTATTTCCTATGTTTATAGATATTAACATACTGTTTTTCTATATAGTAGAATTATTTATGTACTGAGGCAAAATAATTTACTTTTTTTTTCTTTCAATAAATGAAAAAAATTTCATAGTAATTTTATAGCAATGTCACTCTATATGTCAAGTGGGTGTGTATTCACTTACACACAATGTTCCATTGTTATTGATTATAAACTACACTATTATTATTACTACCTCAAGTTGATCAGAGTTATCGACTTCTGCTTCTCTAAGCCTGCTCAAAAGGGATTGTAGGAATACAAAATGTACACCAATCAGCACAAGCTTTATTAACACTTTAATGGACACATGTACATTATAATAAAGTGATAGGTAACTCCAATAAGCTTAAACTTTAGTGTTGCCAGCACAGGCTTCCATTACTCCTGTGTTGCCAGCAAGAGTCTCCACAGGATAAACAAACCCTCAATCCTTTTTAGTTTAAGCCCTGGCTATAAACAATAACTATTGGCAACCATTTTTTCATTGTGTATAAGTAAGTACACGGCACCCCCGCGATGTTGAGGGACAGTTATGAACTAGTACCAAATCATTATTATGCTTATAATAATTTGAATTAAATATTCAGGGTCTGGACCACCACCTCCACCCCCGCCTCCTGGAATGGGACCTCCTATGCCTCCTCAGTTCGGTATGGCACCTTTAGCTAAGCCCCCTGAAATCCTTCCTCATGGTCTCAAACCTAAGAAAAAGTGGAATGTAGAAGGAATCAAAAGGGCTAACTGGAAAACTGTAAGTTTGATTTGCTTTTAGCCTAATTGTTCATTTTTTTTTTAATATCAATCAGTATTAGCTAAATCATATGCTGTAAGTTTTTATCTTATTTATTTCATTCTAGATATTACCGCAAAAATTAAGTGAAAAATCATTTTGGGTTAAAGTTCAAGAAGAACAGCTTGCTTCACCAGATATACTTGACGGTTTGGCTGCTAAATTTTCCTCTAAACCGCCTCCAAAAAAGAACGAAGATGTTGTGGATAGGTAATATCTTCAAGTTCTATAGCATTTATATCTATTTCAATTATTTTTGTGATCAGAAAGGGGTTGTATGATTGAAAATGATTATGTGTAAAGTTAGAAAATGATAGAGGTATATTCAATAATAGGTCTAGACTGCTGTGACCAGTTTTCATTTTCATAATTAACAGTCCTTTTTTACACTTTTTGATTAATAGAACTTTTCTAAAACCAAGATTAACAATATTCATACTTTATTATAATTGTTTTCTTCTTCCAGATCTGGAACTTTGAAAAAAGTGAAGTCACTCCGAGTCTTGGACAGCAAAGCTGCACAAAATCTTTCAATATTGTTAGGTGGATGCTTGAAACACTTAACCTATGCGGATGTAAAACGATACATTTTGAATTGTGATACTACTATTTTGACTGAAAATATTCTTGAAAGTTTGATCGCATATCTGCCTCCTCCAGAGCAGCTGAAAAGGCTTACAGAACTTAAGGTTGACTACAATGAATTGACTGAAGCTGAACAGTTCGCATTGACAGTAAGTTTTGTTTTCATTTTTGATAATGAAAATAACACACTTATACTTCATTTCCCTTTAAAAAATATGTTTTAATTTCATTAATATTAATCACACATCTTTTGTATAAAATATTAATTGATAAAAATAATTATAAGTAAGAAATAAATAAATATCTTTTATTTACAATTATTTATTCTCTTAAAATTAAATACATCAAAACTTTATTTTGATATGTTCATGTCTTGAATTATTTTGATGAAGTAAAAAATGAATCATAAAATTAAAATAGAGGTTTTTTCTTATAAAGTTGGTTCTAAGAAAACATGCAGGAACATCCTGATTCAAGCAAAGTTTGTAGTTTAAGAATCTTTACCAACCCTCCAAATTTGGCTTGAAAAAATAAAATTTGATTATTTTGAAAGGTCTTTCTTGACTGAGCAAAATCTTTATTTTATATTTTTTCTAGTCACCTGAAATGTGGAATATAGGAGTTATATAAAATTCATAACTTTGAATTGGAAAATAAAGTTCTTCAATCATACCAATTTAAAAGAAAATAAATAAATTTATAAATACTTCACTCTGTAGAAATTGCTATACTTATTACACATTAGAAAGCTCTATAATTTAATTATTTCACTTCAAAAAAATATAATTTACAAATGATCAAATAATTGTTTGCTATCTACAAAATGCATTATCGTGTCAATGAAAACGTCTAATAATCCTCTATTTCAAAAGAATTATTTATAAATAGTTAATAGTTATTAACTTACAATTAAATTTATTAAACAAATTGTGAATTTTTACATACAAAATATATTCATTTTCTTAAATCATTAAAATAACAATGTTTTCCTTACATAATTAATATTTATTAACCTTTTAAATATTTTTCATAATATTCAATATGCACTTGTTTAATATACAATGTCTCTGTTCCGTTCTTAGTAACAGTGAATATTTTTTATTTTATTTAATAAGAGATCTAAAACATCCCTGCAATATATATACATTTTTCCATAACTTGGTCTAGTAACAGTACTTCCTTACAAAGTACTGCACCCATGGCCCTTCATGGATTATAGTGGTAAAGATTTATTATATATAAAAAGTAAAATATTAAATAATCCATTAGATAAACAAGAACTTTTTTTTACCTAAATCCCAAAAGTAAAGTCAAAAACTGCTAGGAAAAAACATGAAAATCATCAGAAAAAAGCCAAATCTTATTTACTTACAAAATAGTAGCGGTAATTTTTATGAGTAGGCATTAGTAATTTAAGAAAGGTCATTTCTTTGATAGAGGATTAAGTCAGGTCTACACTTTTAAGAATTAGTGCCAAATGTGATGCAAATAGTAAAATATTTAACCAATGCTCATAAAAGTATTCTTGGTGAAGCCGTTCGGTAAAAATCTTGGAAAAGTTTTGGGAATAGTAAATATGGTATAATATTCTCTTTAAGGCTTCATACATGCATTCTTTCCTTATGTAAAATTAAAATCATATTCAAATTCTCTCAAATCATTCTTGTCACTTATTTAGCATTTTCATTTATTCACTTATAAGTAATTATTAAATATGTTCTACATTTTCAGCTTGCAGAAATCAAAAGATTACTTCCCAAGTTAAAATCAATGAAGTTCAGGATACACCACCCAGAAATGGTTCAGGATATTAAACCAGTAATATGTTGCTTTTTATATAAAAGTTCGTTCCTCATACAAAAGATGTTTTATTGAATAATAAACGATTTATTTTCTTTCAGGATATTGTTGCTGGTACAACAGCTTGTGAAGAAGTAAAGAAGAGTAGAAAATTTGCTAAAATATTAGAATTGATTTTGCTGATGGGTAATTACATGAATAGTGGATCAAGGAATGGGCAGGCATATGCTTTTGAAATAAATTTCTTACCAAAGGTAAAAGTCATGTTACATTGTTATTTTATACATTTTTTAAAATGTTTTATTTAGAATAGACTTCAGAAGTTCTTACTATTTGCTTTTTCAAGTAGTTACTAAGTAATCTCAGTTCAGTGGAACTTGTTCTTGAGTTAAAATTAAATCTTATAGGTTTTGAAAATAATCCTATATATTGATGTCAATATTTAACCACTTGACTAAGGGATAGTTTATCAAAATGATGAATTATATATAACTAATCTCCTGCCATACTATTTTAACTGGTAATAACCAGTTCAGTAGGCTTTTATTTATGAATAGTCATAAGAGATATTTAACATTTATGTTTTTAATTGTTTTGCTTCCTTAATATCAAAGGTAGGGGAGCTTTGTATTCACATAGTGAATAAAAAAACTTATGTCCTCAGAATTGAAATATTTCAATCTTTTAGTTGTCAGCTACTAAAGATTTGGAGAATAAAATGACACTAATGCACTACTTAGTCGATACGATTGAAAGGAAATTTCCTGAATTATTAACTTTCGGTGATGAGTTGATGCATGTTGATAGAGCAGCAAGAGTCTCTGTAGATTCTATTCAGAAGTCTCTGAGGATAATGGAGAATAACCTGAAAAACTTGGAAACAGATCTGGCAAACAACCGGATACCGCAGAATGAGGACGATAAGTTTGCTGAAGTTATGGGTGTATCCTTTCATTTAATAAATTTTAAATATTGATATTTTTTCAGAATACATTAGAGATAAAAGTGAAGTTTGTGCCATCTACTTGTGATTTAGTTCATGTACAGGTAGCTAGTAATATTTTTTGTGTACTTTTACAACTCCCACTAATAATAAACAATAGTTCTGTGCTGCCTATGAGTTCTTTAATGATTATTACATCATATCCTGAATAAAACTATTTAAAAAGTATCACATTTTTTTTATGTTTTCTCATGTGAGATCCATAACTATTTATAGCATTTTTTTTTTTCAAACGAATAACCTGAAAAACAGTTTTTTCATGAAAATAAGGAATAAAATCCAATATTTGGCCTATAAAAGGATGAGTTTTCAGGGTAGTTTAGGAGGCAAAACAGCACAGATTGCAGAGCTTGCTTCCATTTAATATAGTTAAAGTAATAGCATTGCAAAAGTTGAAATGTAAAGTAAAGTAAAATAATAAGCTTGATAATGAATCATAAAAAATTAAATGCTAAACCTATCAACAAACTTTTGAGAGGTATACCAAGGATTGTATGCAAGTACAAGAATTGTGCTAAGGCAGACTGGTATGTTAGTATTGAATCTTCCAGATCACTAAGCCTTCACTTTTATTAGTTCATTGAAAGAAAAATTCTCAATACTCAATTTATTTTAATAAATATTTTTTTATTTAATCAACTTAAAAAAATGCTACAAGCTGTCACAATTTGAAAAAAATTATAAAGTCAATAGATAAAAATAATTTCTTATTTATTTTAATAAAAAATAACCATTTGATCATTTTCTATAGCTTAGTGCTATGTTAAGCTCTTAGTATTATGCTGAAGAATATATAAGTTGAAGTTGTATTTATCACCTTTGATTTCCTTAATACATCCTGCAGGAATTTGCAAAACAAACAAAAAAAGAATGTGCTGTTTTGAACAGTATGTTTAACAAACTTGAGACCCTTTATTCTGATATTGCCGAGTACTATTCTTTTGAAAAACAGAAATACACTTTAGAGGAATTCTTCTCAGATGTGAAAGGATTCATGGATGGCTTTTATGTAAGTATTCTGTTTTTTGTTTAGTACTCTTGGAGGTTTATATGTTAATGTTATAAACATAACATTAAATTTTATGTTCATATGTTATATATATTAAACATATGTCATATTTTTATAAGTTTATGTTTTTCATTCAAAATAAAAGAAAAACTTAGTAAAAATAAAATACTAATCTATTGTTTATCATGAAGCTTTCATTTTTAAGAAACAGTTAAGGTTTAAAACTATAAAAATTATTAAAAATATGAAGATGGTCAGGGTTGCGGTCAAAAAGAAGAAGAATATGTTTCAACTATTTCTTTTCCCTTTGACCGCAACTCTAACATCTTCATATTTGAAATTATACATTCCATTATATATATATATATATATATATTTATATATATGTATATATATACACACACACATATACAGTTAGTAAAAAAAGTCTACATACACCACAATATAAATTCATTTATGAAATAGTATACGTTAATATGTATTAATTAAAGTTATACTTTATTTTTTTTCTATTAAAGGTCTGAAGAAGATTAAATCATGCTTATAATATCATTTTAGAATTGAACACATTGAACACGTATTATAATAAATGTCTGCCATTATTTGTTACAACAAATAAGTCTACATACACCTTGATTTAATCCTTTGAATGTAAATAAACATTTAATTTTTTTACATTCATATAGGTTTTCTGTGGTTTTATTTCCTAAACGAATCAGTTAGAATCAAAGTCAAGTTAAAACAACTGCTCAAAATAGAAATATCTCGACAGATTAGGCAGTTAATTGTTGATCGTAAAACCGCAGGAAAATCATTACGCGAAATTGCTTATAAAAGTGTTTCGGCGGTTCAGACTGTTATTGGAAATTATAATACAACAGGTTGCATTGCAATTAGGCCTAGATCAGAGCGGCCAAACAGCTTCAGCACTATCATGAGCATGTTATTTTAAGAAGTGTTCATGAAAACCCCAAAGTAAGTGCTGCTACATTAGCTACTAATTTGTTGTGGAATTACAACATTGGAGTAACACCTCAAACGGTACGTAATTCACTAAAAATAATAATCTCAAATCGCTAAGGACTCGCAAGAAGCCGCATATTAGCAAAGTTAACCGAGCTAAGCGGTGGGCATTTGCAAAAAATTACATTGATAAGCTTATCAGTGTTTAGGACAAAGCAATTTTCATGGATGAGTCTAAATTTAATATTTTCTGTGCTGATAGTAACGTTAAAGTGCAAAGGAGAAAAAACCAAGCCATGAAATTGAAAAACTTATGCCCGACGGTTAAGCACGGAGGAGGAGGGATCATGGTTTGGGGCTCTTTGGCTTCAGCTGGAGTAGGCAACTTGAAGATTATCGAGGGAATAATGGATCAATATATATAAGTAGATGTCCTAAAACAAAATCTGCGACCCAGTGCAACCAAGTTAGTTCTAGGATCAAATTCTATTTTTCAACAGCATACGATTCTAAACATCATGCCAGAAAGGTTGAAAAATGGTTGCTCTACAATGCTCCAGGTCAGTTTAGAATACCACCACAATCACCTGACCTTAACCCTATAGAGCACCTCTGGCTTAAAATGAGGTTGAGGCATTACAAAATAAGAAATAAACAGCAACTATGAGAGGTCCTTAAGGAGCAGTGGTTGAAAACGGATCCTACTTTTACAAAAAAAAAAGTTAGTACAATGAATAATCAATCGTTTGAGAGCAGTAATAAAAAATGAAGGAGTTCCCAATGGCCATTAGACAATTATTTGCGTTGATAATTATTTTGTTATAGAATGCATGTATGCCGCGTATGCAGACTTTTTTGTGAAAACGTATTGTTACTTTTTCTCTATCATTTTCTGTTGTGTTTGTATAATTTTTAAACAACTTTAAAATGTACCAAATTAATCAAAAGATCCTGTATTTGAAAGGAAAAAATAAATAAATTGTTTCATCTGTTTTTCTCTTTTGCTTTTAATCTATTTTTTTTTATTAATAATAAGTGTATGCAGACTTTTTTTACTAACTGTGTATATATATATAGTATAAAAATTATTTCTGAAAAGCTATACTTATTCAGAAAGTTTTATTCACAAATCTTTTTAAATGAAATGATCATCTTTTAAACATACAGGGTGTCCCACTATACAATTAGTTCTAAACTTAAATAAAAAAAAATAAAAAAACAGGATGTTCCAATAATTTCCTCTAAAATGCAGATAATGCAACTTTGCATGTTTACCCCCACTAACATCTACATTTTTTCAAGTTTTGATTTCATTTTTGCTTGGTTATAATAATGGTTTCTGTTCTGTCTTTTGTGGATATTGTTAATTTTCTAACCTATCTTAAGATATATGGTATCAAAATCTTTCTCAATCCCATTGGAAATTCCAGGCTTAATGCTGAAGATGATTGGAAAATTTACAATACTTCCAAAAAATAGTCAACATATCACAAATATGATCCAGAAAAAATTAAACCAAAATTGCATAAATTTTAGAGGTTATTGGGTGTTAGTATATACAGTGGGATTCTCTGAATGTTGAATGGAATGGAAGAATCTGAATGAGTATATGGGCATATATTTATCCATTCACAGAGTTTCTACTACCCGTGAATTATCTCTGAATGTTGGGAAAAATCATCATTTTTTTTAATTTGAGCTATATAATATGGTGTCAATTACAATTCCTGAAGTTCATGTTCTTATATGCTATAATTTAGTCCAACACAATTGGATTCAAAAATGGCTTGAAATGAAAATTATGTTTAGTGGCTTACTTTCTGTTTATTTGGGATGTCAATCTCAAACTGAAGTTTTCCTACAAAATAATGATTTTGCTATAATTATGGACATAATTTTCATTAACCTAGTATATAATATTTCAGCAGATAAAATTTGTAACTAGCCTTTGTGAACTTTTTATATATTTTTAAATATTGTGTATAATGATTTTTTATTTTATTTTCTCTGTGTGGGAGAGAGTAGAGAATTTTATTTAAGGCAGGTGAAATTCAGGTAATTCGACTAACATAGTGCTGTAGGTACCCTGTACATGTAAATTTTAAAAAAGTAGCAGATGTCGGTAATTTTCAGAATAAGTCAGGAATTTTGGGGAAAATTCTTGAAAAAGTCGGGTATTTCAATTACCAAAACAGGTAATACACCATGGTTCATATATTGGATAAATTCATGTTTAACCACACCACAACAATTTAATCAATCAGTGGTCCAAAGAGTAAATTTATGAATTTCCAATATTATTAACCAAAAGATTTATCAAACTGATGAAATAATGGCTTTTAGCAAGCTCACAAGGAAAATGTCTTGTCCCGTGAAGCCGAAGAAAAAGCAAGAAGAGCTAAGGAAGCAAGAGAAAAAGCTGAAGCTGAAAAGGCAGAGAGAGCAGCAAGAAAGAGGGCTTTAGTGGATATGAGTGCAACTCAGACTCAAGAAGGTGTAATGGACAGTCTTCTAGAAGCTCTCCAAACTGGATCTGCATTCTCCAGGGATCAGAAACGGAAAAGAGGTGGTCCACGTCCAGTTGGAGGTAGGTTTTTTTACAACTCTTCTATATTTTGTTTACAAAATTTACAACTATTTTTATTTTTTGGTGAGCTATACTATCTTTAAAACATATTTGTTTGTACCTTTATTATATTTTAATTTATTCAAGTTCAAATATTTTGAATTTTGGAGTTATCTCACATTGAAGTAATTCTATTGTAATAGCTTCTAACTTTGACGTATCACATCTCAAAAGTGACCTCTGTTAAAATCATATAAGAAATAGAAAAAAATTTTAATTATTAATATTCACCTTACAGAGGCAGTAGGAAGCTACTTTTGTTTTTGTAGTTTTTTACACACTTAAACTCATTTAATACAATCAGTTAACTGCTTTTTCTTCTATACAAAGGTATAAAATCTAAAAGATATTGGAGAGTGGAAATTCTAATTAATTTTTTGTTTATGTGAAAATTCATATTTAGAGTTTCAAAAAAGGCTAAAACTGAATCTAGCTCTATTTTTCCTAAACAAAATTTTTTTAGTCTACTTTACAAGAAGTTACTTTTGGTATTTGCACGCTTATACTTTTGTCAAGTGTCACTATCAATTAACTTTTGTTCTTATTCTTCCCAAAAAACAAATTGATTGGTACAAAATAATCATTGAATACAAGCACAAAGGCATTATACGATAACTTAAGAAAAATTTTATGTTATCGTTATTATAATTTTTATGTTTTTAGTTTCTTAAAATAAGTAAACAAAAATGCTTTTTCCTCGGCTCCTAGAGTACATTGGCGAGAACCCTCGGACACCTATCTAATATTTTTCAACCTAGTATCATGAAATAAAAAGGTTTCATTGAATTAGTGATCCCATATCACTTAGTCTCCCCTTGTTAGAGCTTAATTTAAAAAGTGAAACCATATTAAATACTTAGGAAAGGAAAATTATGCTTAAGATCATGAACCTATACAAAAAGGAAATCATTGGAGCCTGAAAAAATGATTTTCAATTATGAGGAAGTAAAATAAGGGGAAGTCCAGCTTCCAACCTTATCAGTATTTCTGCTCCCCTTTGAAATAATGCTACACATTATTTTATTTTCTAATTTACACAAGTACATATATATTTACATTTATATTTTTATTAAATCTATGAGGATTTGTTTTGTTTTTTATTTCTAGCTGAAAGGCGAGCTCAATTAAACCGGAGTAGATCAAGGACAGGTCTTGTCAGCAGGGAACTAGCAAGGTATGCTTTCAATGACTTCATTATTATCAATCAAATTGTTTACAGTAATCTTAAACAATGTCTTATTATTTTACAGTGAAATCATTGGATCAGCTTGAATCAACGAATTAAGTGTGATAGAACACGAATATATTAACAATTGGTATCCAATTGGGCATAAAATAACAACATATAATTTTTATAGAACTTTCTACTTAATCCTCTTTTGTTTATTTTTAAAAGATTTCTTTTAACACGATTGTAATTTATGTAAAAAGAAAAAGTGATGTCTAACCATGGCAGTAGGGTTATTTAATATTTATTGTTATTTGTATTTATTGTAAATAGATGTTGATACATATATATAGTATTAAATATATTTATATATGAAATAAAAGAGTATGAAATAAATATTTATTTATTATAAATTCTGTTAATAGTAAGATGTTATATATTTGTTTTATATAATTATACGGATGTAAATGTGATGTTATTTTTGTAACTATAGGAATTTATAGTAATGTAATTCAGGAAAGCTCTGTCTACTATGACCGTGATTGCATATGTATTTTTTATAATTTTCTAAATATAAATAAGTATTAAAGTAATATGCTGAGCATGATTTACAACAATTATTTAGTTAATTAAAAAAAAATTGTTTTGGTCAGAAGGTAATAAAATAATGAATGACCTAATACTACCTTTATTGATTATATATACTTAGGTAACATAAATTTTGTTTTATGTTAGACATATTAACCAACACAATGGTTTGATAACCAACAATGAGATACTGTATTCTTATTCAATTATTTTCTGTTTAATGCATTATGTTGCCATTTTAAAAGTAGTATCTCAAAATTTATATTTTTAAAACAATAAAAATATTGTTGAAAAAAAAAAAATTATAAATGAGGGGAAGATGGTTGAAAGTGCACTCAGTAAAGAAAGTTAGAAATAAGTTTTTATTTATTTGTGTTCTTTACTGAGTGCTCCCTTAAACATCTTCTCATTTATATATATTGAAGGTCAATTATTAACTCATCATTATGAAAAAAATTATATTGTGTGAATATATTATCTTTTCAGGTCAATAAAAATTATATCTATAATGTAGTTTTACATTCTGATATTAAAATATTGCCTAGTGTTTTAAAAAATGCTCATGCTATCAAGCAGAAAATCAAATTTTAAATTGCTCAAAGTATTATAAATGTCTTTATGTGAATAGCTTTTCTGATTTATTTTTTAATTATTTCTAAAACTTTGTAAATGTGATGATTGCATTGTAAACAAAATATTATATAAATTATTAATTAATTTTTTTAGAACTTTTATTTGTATTTATTATTTTCTCCATTAACTTCCTGTAAATTATTTGAAACTATCTAAAGTGTAGGAAACCCAATTTCAATTGGATGGTGGTGGGGAGGAATAAAGAGCTAAGAAGAGGATAGACCACTCATTTTCTTGAAAAATAATTGTAATATATAGCATGATTAATGGAATTAATTAATTGAGAATATATGTTTTTTTATGAAAAGTTTGCTTAAGAACAAATAAGAAAACCAATAGTGACGCAATTAGAGTGAAAAATAATCATTTTAATTTTATCAAAAGATTTAGAGTTTCCATGGCACTAAGGATTTTTATATTGCAAAATATTAGTTTTAGTCTTAATATAACGTTAATTTAATATTATGTTTATTAGTTTTGAATAAAATGAAACTTTAGTTCACAATATTTATTAATCAAAACTAATAAATATTATGATATTAAAATTTTAAAATCAATATTTTCTCCACATGTTTTAGTTTATAGTTAACCAGGACCTCAAGTGCATTTCTAGAAGAAAAATGTGTAATATATTATATTGAATTTATTTATAAATTTTGGCTTTATGACATAAGTTGAATAGTTGTCTTATTCAATTTACAATTTCACTTGCACAAGAGCTTATTTAATTAAAATCATGCTATTAATTTAGAAATACTTCATAATAAGTTAAAATAAAACGAAACAAATTTTAAGAACACAAGTTCAACCCCGGGAAAAACTTGTTCAACTTTTCTTACAAAATCTATTAACTTTAGGAAAGTGAGTCATTAATATTATAGTTAGCTGTTGAGATAGAAGCTAATTAGCTAAACAATCATATCACTTATTTATCTGAAGTAAAGTATTTTGGACTGAATGTATATCAATCAGGGAATACTAAGAAAAAAGTAACTAATTTTTGAAAACAGATTTTATTAATTTTTTTTTCTTTATAACAAAAATCAACAAATATATAATGTATAAATCAAATATAGACAAAATAATTAATTACATCATAATTATTATTTCAACAGCATTCTGAAAACCAGCAAGCTATCTTATCCAGCACCTAAAAAGAGTGAAAACTCAAGTTATTTAATTGAATTTTATGTAATAATAAAATGGAAGGTTATTGATTGACCGTGTGTAAAGATGAAAGGAATATGGTCCGGGTGCGATCAAAAAAACTCAAATAGTAGAATTATACTATTTGAGTTTTTTTGATCGCACCCGGACCATATTCCTTTCATCCTAATAATAAAATATTAATATTTAACACATTCACAATTAAAAAAATATCAAATCTATTAATATTCCTTTTTTGAAATTTCTCTGACTACTTACCGTCTGAACAGTGCTATCCTGATAATTATATCATTGGTAGAAGTGAAGTAAAGTTCTCCTTGTTAATTAATTCATAATATTAGTATCATGACATTATTTTTTCAACATTTCAAAGTACTACCTCATCGTCTGGACTCATAATTATATTCATTGAATAAATTATCTAAATACATTAGTTATTTGTATATATAGTTATATCAATTACTTATATTATTTACATCATCAGCCAGTTAAACTTTTACTAATATTTTATTACACATTAGCTGAGCCTATGATGTTTCACTATCGCTGTATGTATATAAAATGAACACAACTGACAGTTTAATATCAATTATTTAGTTAAAATTAAAAATTTACATACACATTAATATTTTTTGTTTTAATAACATTCATTTGTTTAATTCAATTTTAAGTTCATAGCCATCCATTCGGATACACACTGTTTAGGGGTCTATTATAATTCTATTTTACAGTTATACAAACAAATCCCTTGTTTTCCCTGTATAGGAACATGCAACATATAATTGTCCATCATAAAATCCTGGAATGTTGGTTTGTACCTATCAGTTATAGTATTACCAAAGTCATCTAGAAGCATGTTCACCCAGAAGAGATGCTAACCAAAATAATAAGAGTACAATATTGAAACAATTTAGAATGACTGACCAATCAAAGTGGGATAAAATATTTATATATTTTTGGAAGAAACAATATAGATATCCATTTTTTACTCCTCAAGAAACCCTTAAAAACGAATATTCACAACAAAGAAGAAATTCAAACCTTTCCAAAGGCTAGCATCTTTTCTGGGGCATTGTTTATTGACATATATTTGACAATTCACTTCTGGAACTCCCTTCCAATATATGATAATTTTATATATCGCCTCAATTTTCAATTAAAGTACCGTTCTTTATATTATACAGTTATATTCTTCAATCTATATTATTTACAAGGAACTATATCAAGGCATTAGTGATATGATTACTTAACATCAGATCAGAATGAGATAATTCTAGTATGAGATTAAGGCAAGCCACAAATTATAATATTTACCTGAACTTATGTATTATTCAGTTAAATGATAGGTATCCCCTAATAAATTAACTTATTCATCCTTGAGTCTTTGAGAAAATAGCGGATCAAGTGTTCTCAGAATACCCTTTTCAAATTCCTCTTCAGAGAATCTATCTACAGATGATCTAAAATTTTAAAAATGAAATAAAAAAATATAATAATCAGAATTGATTTAATAAACAAATCCAGAATGAACAGCATAATATTTCAAAACAGAAATAATTATTGCAAATTTACCCATGCATAAAAATGTTACAATATAATCAACTTAGTAGATGGTCCCCATAGTACCAGGTGATGAAATTGAATAAAAGATAAATAAGAATTTTCTAGTTAATTTATTGTAAGGTAAAATTCATTTTTCTACTGCCAAGAGAAGTGTACAGTAGGCCCTCACAAATTTTGATTTTTTTTTTAAACTTTTCAGAAAAAATATTTTTCTAAATAACTAAAAAATAATAGTAACTCATTTGATTGATAATTAATTTCTTGACAAACCAAAATTAACATCATCTAAATCAGACCTGCATTAGCAAAGATAAAATAATAAAAAAAAATTATGGACCTAGGATCCATAATTCTTTAAATATACTCTGCAGGTTTCCATGGAAACCCATTTTATCTTTATCTTAACATACTAGCTGACCTACAATACTTTTCTATTGCAAGATTTGAGCATATATATAGATTAAGTGAACAAAATTGAAAGTATATCAATTATTGTATTTAGTTAAATATTACATATTCACAAACGTTTTATTATTTTTATGTTTTGATTACTTTTTTATTTAATTTTTGGTTCATTGCAATGTTCTTCAATACATAATGTTTTTTAGAATTTTAAATATAAATGGTTGGAACCAGAACATCCCAAAGCACAGCCAGACTTCAAGTAACAGAACAAACAAAGATTCAATCAATGTTCTAACAGCAACATATGTTAAAGAAAATACCTTGAGAGTTTTTATTTAAAACATAACCTGCTTACACACTCCAACAATTCTATTAAAACAGGGACAAAACATTTTAATAAATCGTATCTTTGCCAATAATAAACTGATAACAATATTTTTTTTTTTACTTTCACTTGCCTATATGCTATATATAGTAAGGGGAAGTATTGCAATCGTGAAAATTTTTGCGTTTTAAAGTGAAAACTTTTGAGTTTTCGATGGAAATATATGTTTTGAGGTCTCCTGAGTTCAAATAGCTTAGTCCTAAAAATGGTCTTTGGGTGTGTTTTTAAACAAATATATCATATTTCTGCAATAGATCTAAAATGATGAAGAGGCACTTGATTATAAAGTAATGTTTCCAAGAATCTGTTCACAACCCACATTAAAATAATAAAATATAGGAATTTGTACCTAGCAGCTTCTCTGATTTTATTCCTTGCTTGAGGTGACATTTTAATTATGGCTGCCAAAGCTCTGGCATATTCATTTTCATCAGATGCTAAGAAACCATTTCGACTTCCCTCAGATTCCTCTATGATATCAGCTTTAGGACCACCAGATCTATGTGCTACCATTATTTGCCCAGCTGCCATGCACTCAACAACCCCTAAAAAAAATTGTAAATAATCATATATAATATTTTCAGTTTCTTAAGTTTTTTTATGCTATTAAAAAAACCACTGGTTGCAATAAAAATTTGTTAAGTAATTATTTCTTTGTTACATTAAGGAATTACTATCATTTGTTATATGTTCGATTAAAAATCAACCAACCATCCCTCATAACAACCTCCTGTATTTCCAGACTAAAATAGTTGATAAACAATAGATTATCAAATTTTATTATTACATGTATATATTCTATGGAAATATAAGGGATAATGCTTAATACTTTTTTATGACAGGTTTCCTGATCCCCTGAACCGCACAACGACAAGGAGATTTAGTATAAATTTAAAACTAGCTCTTACCTATTCCAAAATGTTCATTCCACATAGCATGAAGGCCAATTACACTAGATAATAACTCCTTTTTTAGTTCATCATAAGGTATATTGACCTGAAATAAAATTCTTTTCAATAAATAAAACATAACATACCTTAGTAAAAAGAACATTGATATAAGGGTCATTTTAAGATTATAGATTATTTTATATAACAGAAATTTTGAGAAAAGGCATTCAGTCAGTTAAATGGTATATTTGTACTGATATATGTCCGTCACAAGATTTTTTTTCTCTCCCAACACAAGTTTTAAATCTTTCTCCAAAAGCAGAAAAGAAGAGGATTTTTAACAGCAGAAATACTAGGTAATGTGGCAAGAACACGCCTACCAGAAGAAGCCATTTGTTTATTTCTACAAGGGTCTCTAAAAGGTTTTACACTTCGTAATATCAGTGGAGTATTTTTATTTATCCCAATTCCCTACACCTTATTTATTAGCAATTGAGAGTCCGTAATTGAATATTGTATGTATGAACTGAAGGCCAGGCGCACATTCACTTTTAGTTGGCCGTATATTATGAAAATAAAACATGATTAACTGAAATAAAATTCTATTGTATAAGTTATAGGTGGTATAGGGAGGGGGTGGCCGAAATAAAACATTTATTGTTAAAAGGGTTAATTAATTTTGAATAATTGATCTATGGAAAACCATAAGTGTCTGTTGATGTTGATGTGGATGTTATTGATAAGGGTAGAAGTGAACTTACTCCATCGTTCGGTTTTATCTTCGCATTCCTCGACTTCTCTCTCTCCCTTGCTGCTAGGAGCCACTCCAGGCTATCTACTAACTCATTGTAGATTTTTATTAATAAGTGAACAAAGAATGATTTCTTCTTGCAAAAGAAAATGGCTCTCTCATGCATCAGTTTTTTTCTTCCCACAGAGAGCGCTGGAGGAGGTAAGATTTGGCTGTTGACCACTTGGGGCGGCACTAGTACTGCCTACATTACGGGAGCCCCTCCAATTCAGACTTTTGGTTCTCGAAACATTGTATGTAGTTTTCACTTAGATAAGTCTAAAACCGTTACACTAAGTTTTCTAAAATATCATCACTTAAGTTGACCAAAAGGCCTCATAATATCAAAAACTTGCTTTGCCCCCACACCTTACCTCTGTGTTTGATTTCAAGAAAACTAAATAAATTATTATTAAAATTTAACTGTTCAATCAGAGTGAGCTCGAATTAGTTTTTGGAAACAGCAATTCATCTTTTCGAGAACTCTCAGCTTTGTGAATCAATCACAAACTACTAAACACACC
This sequence comes from Halyomorpha halys, assembly GCF_000696795.3. Taxonomy (NCBI): domain Eukaryota; kingdom Metazoa; phylum Arthropoda; class Insecta; order Hemiptera; family Pentatomidae; genus Halyomorpha; species Halyomorpha halys. The sequence continues at coordinate 42,010 of NW_027108830.1, read as the reverse complement.
AGTGAAGTAGTTCTTCAGGTAATTAGCACAACAGAAACCTTTTAGCTTCATTTGTATTTGTTTTTAGAGTTATTTTTAAAAATGCAAACTTTAAAATACATAAAATTTGGCGGAAGAGAGCAAACATTACAAGTCAAAAATAATTAATGGTATTATTGCAATTTTATATTTTATTAAATTTATAACTGCTTCGGTTAAGAAAAATTAGGTTTTCATAATAGGAAACGCATAAAGGTTTTGTAATAACAAACTTTGGTGCTAAATTAATAACTAGGATTCAAATGTACTCTTGATTGGATACAAATAACAACAAATTAATGGGTCCAAAATAACATCAGATAGATTAACTAATGTTACCTTAAATTCAACATTCTTTTCAAGAGAATGGTGTTTGCATAAATCTTGCATATCTTTCACAAGAATATGATCCTCACTGTGCCGGCAGGACCCAATGAACACCAATTTAATCTTAAAACAAAAATATATTTTTGAAAATTCATAATTATTACTTAATTATATTATTATTATTACTTAATATAAAATTCATACTTATTATATACTTATTCATACTTATATCAATATAAAAAACAAGATTATAATCAATCAAGTTAAACTAAAACTTATAGTAGTACACAAAATAAAACCACTGAATCAGATGATTCACAAATTAACAACAGGAATGTGACCAGTGAAGAACATCTATAGTGTATTTAAGTTTATGTTTATAAACATAACTACAATGAATAGAAGTAAAAAATATTTTTTTTTAGTTTCTTAGTTCAAGAAGTAAAAATTTACTCATTAAAATTTTGCTCTTTTTTTCACACTCCTATCAAAATTATATTTTTTGGAAAATACTATTTTTTTTAACAGCTAACTCACATTTTCTTTAAACAAAAATTCAATTGCTACTTATACTATACAACACAGGAAATGTTCTTGTTGAACTATTTGAATGGTATATGCCACCAGAAGTTCATTTTATTCAAGAATAAACCTAAAATTATAGATCAATATCTTTAAAAATGCCAGCCTCGTGAAAGAACTTATTGACACCTTTTTTAAACTATAGATTAAATTTACTTTAAATATTTTAGGAGATATTTTCCAAAACAAAAATTTTAGCAAATTTTATGAATACTATACTTACAAAAATTATCACTATGAGCTACTTATAATAATTTTAAGGAACTTCAATTTCAATCATAACAGAGTTCTCATGTTTAATATTTCTTTAGATAGAGACAGTTAATCCAAAATAAAAATTATTTTTTCAAATACTGTGAATTCATTTTAACAAATATCATGAGTTCTGTTCTATTTATAAAGATTATTATTATTAACTACTATATAGAGTATTTAATAAGCTTCAATTTGAGTCCTAATAGAACTTTTTGTGTTTAGTATTTCACAAGATACAGATTTTGAAAAACAAACATTCTCTTTACAAATGTTGAGAAATCAATACTTAAATAAAATTGTAAATATATTTCTGCCAATATCTTGAAAATTGGTATACTTACAATCTTTATAAACTACTTTACTGTAAATTTAATTAGCTTTGATTCCAGTCATAATAGAACTATTAACATTCAATTTAGCTAACTATTAACATTCCAAGTCAAGTGAAACCTCATAACTTTTCCATTTCACTTAAATTTTTTCTATTTCAATTGCAATAAAACCGGAATTGAATTAATAATTCAATAACTAACAAAAAATAATAAACGAAGGGTCTAAAAATCAATAAAATAATGATGTAGATGACTCATGGCTACTGGTAAAAATATGTTGGAATCTCCAGACCCATGATGAAAATGAAATGAAGTTTCTTAGAAACTAGGGCAACTTGAGTTGAACAATGAGCCTCAGAAGCTTAATAATTTGGCATTGTATCTATAATAAATAATGCGCTCCTGGAGCAAACTCAATGAGAATGAAGGTGGCTAATTATCATGCAGCCTCATTATGAATTAGTACAAGTATAAGAGTTACTGTAAGCCCAACCAGAATTAATCAATAACCTGGCTGATACCTACACTGTTGAGTACTCACTAAATATGGACCTTAATAACATTCTTATTACGTTCAGAGAGTATACCTATCATGTTGTTAGCCACATGAATGAGAAAAACAAGGGTCTCATATATTTTGTTTAAAACAAAACAAGAAAAAACAAATATAAAAGATTATTTAAAACCAGAAATAAGAAGGTATATTGATTGGCTTGGCTTATGCTGTTAAATTTGACTCATTAATAATAATATAAAATATTTTAAAAAATACATTATCATAGTTATGAAAAATAAAGTAGAAATTGTCACTTATATATCCTACCCTTTCAAATATTTTTTCAGGAAGGAGGTTTCTTAACTCATAGATTGCCTGAAGTTGAAGGGGGTGGTCTTTTTCAGGGCGAAATTGACCTACTGATACAATTTTAATTTTACCTCCTTCACCTGCAACAAAATACACATAACTGATATTATATATGTTAGAAGCTTTTCTAGTTAGAGTATGGAAACGACTTGATAAATAAGAATTTCCAATCTGATCTGGGGATGGCCGAATTGGCTGAAACGTTTGATTTGTAAAGAAAATAAAAGGTTTTGAGACTATAATGGATATAAATTATTTATTTAAACAACATTAACCAGTCTCAAGAAAGTATTTAAGATTATAAATAAAATTAATAACATATATTAAATAATTTTAGAAACTGGGAGAATAAACAAAACACTATATAACATACTTATATCAGGAGCCATTGGAGATGATTTTAGAGACACAGTATCACAAGGAGGATATATTCGATGAGTTGATAAACTACAGTTCCATAAACTATTTATATGATCTTCAGTCCAAGAGGAATTCACCATTACAGTATCAGCAAAACTTCCACAAAAACTATAAAGCTGAAATTTCAAAATTATTTTATAGTAAAATGAATGATTAGTTAAATAGAAAATGATGGAAATCTTATAAATGAAATGGAAAATCACATTAGAGGTTCTCCTTCTTGGTAATAAATGATATAACTGAGAAAATTAACAAAGCTGCTCGAAAACAGTGCCCATAAAAAAAATAAGAAAAAAATTCAAACATAAAAATTAGTAAAAATTTTAAACATAATCTTTTTTTAAAAAACTAATGAAAAAAAAACAGTATAGAAAGATAAATTAAATAAAACAACCTTATTATGAGAAAAAATCTTGAACCATGTTAGTACCTTAATCCAAATTAATTATGTATTTATCACACCCACCTTTCAACCAACATAAAAGTGAAAAAATTAATTACTATGCAGATATAAAATGTAACATAAAGTTATAAAATAAAATATCCTATAAAATATATTTATGCCTCAAAAAATAATAAAATCCAAAATCAAATCAATATAAAAAATATACAATAAATTTATAAAAATTAGTAACATCAAAAAACATACCCAAGAAAATATCTGGTAGTAAATTAATTTAGCAGAAGACAAGAAAGGACTTCGAGCAATAGAAGTATTGTTGTTGCGAACCATATTTTTTAAAGCCACACGTTTAATCATTTCCTTTGTAATAGTTGGATAATGAATATAGCAGGCAGTTGTGCATTGACCAATATATGAGAACAGGAATAGAGTAAAGGAGTAACCCATACTGTCAATATAAATATCTAAAAACAAAAATTAGTTATAAGTACAGAACAAATATTAATAAATCTATTGTTTTGTTTTTTTTATTTAAAAGACATATAGGAAAATATTTCACCAGGAAGATAAGCAAATAGAGCTTCAATGCCAAGTATAAAAGACCCAATGGACTGTCCCAAAATAGTAAAATATGGATATCTAGGAGCCTCAACCCAATGGCGCTTGTGGAGATAAATAAATTCAATATCCTTTTTCAATGTAATATTAAAAGTTTTGGAAACTTTATTTAATATTTCATTTGGAGAAGCAATAAGATCACCAGTGTATATAGCAACTTTGACGTCAGGATACCTACAATTTCAAGAAAATTCAGAAATTTAAGTTAGCATAATAAATTATATTTGCTAGGTAATTAATCGAATCATAGTTAAACTAAGTGTATTAGATAGTTCACCTATTCTGAATAGCACGTACAGCACCCCACAGGACTCTTTCACCTCCACCTCCAGCATTACAGTAAGGATGAAAAAATGCAACCCTTAATGAATTATCTTCATTTTTAATTTGTTTCCTCTTGTTAACACAGTGCTGAAATTTAAATAAACTATTACTTTATTACTTACCAAAGAAAATAGCTACACATTATTAAAACTCTTTAATAAATACCACCTTTCTTGAAAAATATATTAACAATATTGGAAAAATTCCAATTAAGACAAGTAAACCTAAGAAAATCCAAACTATATTGAACATATTTATTATATATACATTAAATGAGAAGCAGGTGAATCACTGATAATACTATCTTCAGAGTTCGTAAGAATCAAAAGATTGACATCTCCAACTGTACTAAAACCCCACAAAAACAAACGTAACCTTTCATTGTTATCAACACATTACAAAGAGTGCTGAAAAAACTAGTAGGTAAAAGATGAGGAATACCATTTCTCTTTTGACAATTGTCAGGTAGGTGTTTTATTAATATGTAGGAAAATGAATGCTTACCACGAAGATGATTAGAACAAAAGATTTTTATCAACCATTTCTAGTCTTTTCTAAAAATTAATTTTAAGATGATTTAGAATAAAATCATTCGGAATAAAAATTTATTCATAAGAAAAATTTGATGCTAAGATTTTTTTTTACATTTGTGATGGTAGGAATCGACAATCACACGGGACAAATATGAGACAAGACAGATTCTCGATCATTACAGTAAGATGGGGGTATCTAAGAAATCAATTTTAACATCAAATATACGAAATGCACACACTCTGCAACTTGTGACATCTGAATCCTATTGCCGTGTCCTGAGTGGACAATGATAGTGCGACGGGGAGACAGCGATGGGTCGCTTCTTCAGACTAAGAAATAATCAAACATAGGGAATATAGTTAAGTGTCCTTAATGAATATTTGAAGTTCACTAAGAACACTCAGATATATTAAGCAACCATTGCCGTCGCCCGGTTGCGCTATTCTCGTCGAACTAGAATGTAGCCTGAGACTGGTATCCTACAATTAGATACCGTTACGCTATGTACTAACTTGGGCAATAAGAACCTCCATAGAGTTACTCATTGAACTGAAACTCACTAGACGAATCGACGGAAATTATAAATATTGAGGAACTAAATGTACCAACGGAAATCAGAACAAAAATATGTAGAATAGTCAAAGAAAAGCTATTGGAAACTAATTCCAAAAGTAAATTTGATCTTTTATAACTGTTAAAATTAAATTCATTCATGTGATCTATAATGAAAATACCTTCATTTTTTTTCAATGTATTTTTGATCAGAACTGGATAAATGTTTTCTCTACGGGCGCACTGAGCTCAGTAAAATAATTCTAGCTATCTTGAAGATCATTCCAACCATCGCGGTACTGAAAGCCCTATTGGTGTTCCCGTCTATCCCTTTAAATTCTAAATGTCACCCCCCTTCCCAACGTTCTAGAAAGCTTAGGGCGAAATAAAAAATTAGAGTACGGACTTAACTTCATTATTCCTGGTAGAAATTAAATGACAACACCCAATTGTTTACGAGAAACTGAATTTTTTAGATATACAAGAAAAAGAGTTCGCCCTTAACATTCTAAAACGTTGGACGGAGGAATGACAGAATTTAGAGGGATTGACGGGAACACCCACTGGACTTTTGTTACCATGATGGTTGTAATTATCTTCAAGAGAGCTTCAATTCTTTTACTGGTCTCAGGGCGCCGGTGAAGAAAACATTTTCCCGGTTCTGGTCAAAATACACAGTAAAAAAAAAAAAAGTGAATTTATTTTTATTATAGGTCACACGAATGAAAACATCCAAAAAAGGTTTCTCGATTTTTCACTTTTACAAAAAGTTCGCCCATGACGAATCTCACCCGCTTCGATTCCATCTTGACTCATGTGCTGACAAAATGTCAAACAAGGCACGTAAGACATACATCTCTAGTTTCCCTTGCTTCGGTATCATCTCATCTCATGTGTGTTGGGCCTTATACTTTTAAATCATTAGGTTTACTCTTATGGAACTATCAGGGCCATAATCAGCTGATTACGTGCCAGTAGCAAAATAATTTAGTGAGCTACTCAATCTTTTATGTTTTATATTTGCAAATAACATTAATATGTGGGTTCCAAAATTCCGATAGCTCTTTATCCAGTTATTGATTTACCAAACTTAACTTATTCCGATAGAATTCTTGACTACTTTTTTCCAATATACTATTACAAAAAATTAATGTCCCTAAAAACCTCGTCCATCGATCCCTTTTTCAATCTGATCCTCAAAACCACCAATCTAAAATTCAACGAATCTTTCCTACAAACACCTTCCCATCTAACGTCACACAGAAACTTTCAGACTGGCACGTAAATAACCTCGGTATTATCTTACCTCAACTCTTCACAACCTGCAGCAACACTTTTTCTGCACAGATCCCACCCTTACATCTCCATCCTCTCTGATGAAATACAGAAATTCCAGCAATGTTTTTTTATTTTACATCTCGTTCTGAAATCCGATAATAAGCTTTCCTACCTTTTCATCAACTTAAAAGATTCAATAAGTATTCAACACCATGAGCTCCAAGGAGACTTTAAAATAGTTAAATCGAGCAATATTTAAAAAGCACTTCAAATTGAAAAACGGTATGAACACGCCTTGACCCTCAAACATTCATTAACTTTGACAAATTTATTCTTGCAATCGTCCCCAACCATAAAATACAACTTACAGCCGAGTCTATCCCTATAAATCTTGATATGAAACCTGTTAACCATAAAGTTGATTAAGATTCTATTTCCCTTACCTACAAACATATCGTAACCCGGACCTCTACTAACTTGTAGCATGCTGTGGAAGAAGGTTTTGAAGTTTCTACCGCTGGAGTTCATATTGTGTAACGATGCCATAACCATCCTATGAAATACAATCTACAGCATGTGGTAATTAAAATTAAATTATTTTAATATTGATGAACAATATGAAAAAAAAATCTTAATAAATGTTTTTCGTTGTTATCATTACAGCATTTAATTATAAGTTTTCTTACCTATAATTGGAATATATTGTAATGAGATGTTTTTTTATCCTGAATATTTAGGAAATATCAGTCTTGAAATGTACTAGGATTAACTTCATCTCAAAGCAGAGTAGTAAGTGAATGTTATGTTTTTTTTTTGTTTTTTTTTATTTTCAAAACCTCCTTTATTAAGAAATATATGTATACAATACGGATTTATATTATTACATATAAATAATATACAATACATTTAATTACAATTATTCTTGTTTTGCCTTACGGCAAGGGAATGTTATGTTTCATCCTAACTAGATTTTATACTCTTTGGGTTGCAGTAGACAACATATCTGAACTGAGCTGCGTCAATTTTGCAGATATTGGAGATTCATTAATTTTTTGTCATTTGGCAATGACTATTTTGCTTTGTTGATTTTTAATTATACTAATATACTATTTTAATATTTTCAGTCATGTTTTCATTAATGTACTATGTTTTAATCCTTGGAATTTTTAATTACTTGATTCTAATAAGTGAGTATTTATTTTTTAAATGTTAAATGAAAAGACTTCGCTATAGTTTCCCTATCAATGATGATAATTGTAGTTATTCACAATTAGGTTATTTAGTTATTTCTGATTTTTAATGTTAGCCAGTCATGTTTTCACTCAATATACAGATGCTGAAGAAGAAAATTGCACTGACTTTCTGGGAAATGTAATCTCCCATGGATTGTTATATGTACCTGGCCCAAATGTGTGCTCATTGTGTGTATGTTATCACAAAGAACCCAAATGGTGCAAAACAATATATTGTGATGGTCCACCCTATGTGAGTTTTATTCTTCATCTGCTTGTTTGTATTCTCTGTTGCAATGGAATTCTATCCAGTCTAAAACTCTCTTGGAACTGTTATATATATTTATTGATAATTGAGTACTGTTACGTTTTTAATTGCTTATGGGTATGTTTGTTTACTGCAAGAACTCTGCTAATAACCACTTGATTGGCTAATAAAACTTTTTTTTTAGTTATAAATTAATTTAATTTTTCTTATTCTTACTGTACAGGGGATCTGTTGTACATTTTATATTCTAGTTGTAGGCGATTTTTGTCACCTTTTATTCATAGTACCACTGATACTAGTTATTTTTTATTTGTCCATTTGTTTACTGTTTCGTTATAATAGCACTTCACTTTTAAATTTTTAAAAATATTCTGTTCACTTTGTCAACTTTTTAATTTGCTTGGTAAACAATTTCAACTTTATTTATAAATTTTTTGATTTAAAACATGTAAGTAATGAGGCTTTAATTCAGTTAT
>NW_027108830.1:10462-32681 GCF_000696795.3 Halyomorpha halys | reverse complement strand
TATATATATATATATATCTTAATGCCTCTTATAAAATGGAATATAAAATCAGATTTGCATGTATTGCTGGTTAATTTAATTTTAATGAATTGGGTGCTGTTTAAAGTCATGAAGATGCCTTTGCTTTATATAGTGAGAAATATTGTATCTGATAAACAATGGAAGGTCTTATTTTTAAATTAATTTTATTAGAAATGTTTACTTCTTTTTTCCCACAATCTTTCTTAGTTGAGTGTTAAGTATTTTATGTTTCACTTATGATATATATCCCTAATCAAAACATCATATTTTTTTTTATTTGGTCATTGATAAATCATTCTCGGTATTAATCATAAATGGAGATGAATTGCTCAAAAACAGATGAAAGTTGGGCACTGCTGTTGTTTTTGATAATCATACCTAATATTTTCATTACAATCATTTCTGTATATACTGCAGACAATTTCGAAATCAATCACACAGCTTACACAATCTCAAAATTTTTCCTACTTGGCCATCTGTTCTGACCTTAAATCTGATTTTAAATCTTTACAAGATCCAAGGAAAAGATTGTGGGGGTGTGGTCAGTGAAGTCTATTTCATTCATCGTATCCCCAACCATATTCTCATTTATAATCCATGGTCAACTATTAACTGATCTTTGGCAGATCCATTTTCAATGCGCCTGTTGATAATAGAGTTGAAGGAGCATTTAAAAACATAGAACAAATTTGGATTGTAGAGTCTTGTTTTTATGGCTATGAGGTGATTGTGGTATCCCCAGATATAAAATGGTGTGAGCAAAGTAGCAAGATAATTGATTCATCACTAGAAAAAAGTTAAAAATGATGCAGCAGGGAGTGAAATGTCTAGATAGAAATTTGAAGCTGAGAAGATCTGTTAATCTGTCTCAGGATAGACCATACTTAACTCGGCCTCACTCATATTATGAAAAAAGAAGATGCACTAATGTGTCATTACTATAGAAGCGATCTCACCGTTAATCATACTTACTGAATGGATAGCCAATGAATCACATAGGTTCTCTTCATATTTACTAAAAATATTGATAGAAGATTCCACAACAGTACTACTTTCTAGGTTTTTAAAAACTACAAATATCCATGGTAATATCTATCCCAAATTTAATTCTTCTTTTACTGGCACAACAGGCGCCTGAGGCTGCCCTTGCCCTGCTCAACGGCTGCCAACCATCTTTCTCTATCTTCTGTAAGGGTAACTGGGATCCTCAATTGTCGCAGATCCCGCATCACAGCATTCCTTCATCGGCTCTTCGGCCTACCACGTTGCCACACACCTTCTGAAACGTAACTGTACAGTTTATGAGCCACTCTTTCCTTGCTCATCCTCATTACATGGCCTAGCCATTTAAGCAACTGTATCCTTATGTATGAGGAGATGCTACATTCCTTATAGAGCCCAAAAAGTTCACCATTTTTCCTTCCTCGCCAATTTCCATTCTTGTATACGGGCCCTAAGATTCTCCTCAGAATTACTCTTTCAAACCTGTCTAGCAGGTTAATGCTTTTATTGCTTAGGGTCCAAGTTTCTCCACCGTATGTGATGACTGGCCTTTATCTACCGATGATGACGACGTCATCTGCATATACCAGAACTTGGGTCATCTTTGTGAATACTGTTCTTTCCTGATTTATTCCTGCTCTATTTATGATCGTTTGTAGAGCGATATTAAACAGGAGAGGAGCTATTGGATCACCCTGTCTTAGGCCACATTCCACTTCAAAAGGCTCTGATAATCCACAGGATTCTACTTGGCAGGTTGTGCTCACCATTGTGCATTTTACTAATCGGGTGAGTTTACTAGGAACCCCCAGTCATGCATAGCCACTATGAGCTCACTCCTTACGATTGTATCATAGGCAGCTCGAAAATCAAAGAATAGCATCCAAGTTGTCTGCTGATGTTCCTTCATCTTCTCAGAGATTTGCCTCAGGGCGAGGATTTGATCAATAGTAGACCTATTGGGCCGGAACCCACCTTGATAATCACCCAGTTTCCATTCAACATACAGAAGGAGCCTATTATACAGGGATATGGAAAAACTTTTATATGCAGTGTTAAGCAAACTAATCCCTCGATAGTTGCTGCAAATCATTGAATCTCCCTTTTTCTTGTATATAAGCACTACTACCACCTCATTCCACTCCTCGGGTATGGTTTCCTCTTCCCATATCTGAGCTATTAGGTCCTGTAGTTCCCTGGCGACTTCATGATGCCCTGCTTTAAACAATTCTGCTGGGAGTCCATCATTACCGGGTGATTTTTTAAGTTTAGACAAGATGTCTTCGATGTCTTCTACATCGGGTGGAATGGTTTCCAAATCTTCATCATTAGTACCCACGGAACACACGGTCTTCCAGACAATTCTCTGCTTCTCTCGGGTTCAATAAGCTCTTGAAATATTGCCGCCACCTTTCTTGCACTTCTTCTTTTAGCATTAGTATGTTGCCATGGACGTTTTTGATGAAGTTGGCTCTCCTGATCGGTGAGCACTTGATGTTATTCACCATTTTGTAGAACTTGCGGGACTCATTTCTACTTCTTGAGTTTTCTATTCCCTCTATATGTTTCCTTGATGCTTCCCTCTTCTTGCTTCTTACTAATTTCTTTGTGTGCATTCTGGCATCTTTGTACTCCTTGTAACTGAGCCGTATCTTTCGGCAAATCCATCTTAATCTTTTTTCATTCCGCTTCTGGATTGCCCTGTACACATTCATCGTCAAACCAATAGTTACGAGGATGTCTTGTTTTTTCTCCTAACACTTCTTCAACAGTCTGAGCCAATCCTACCTTGATACACCTCCACTTGCTTTCACTTGTCGTCATAGCTTCACCAACTGTTCCGCTTATGACTATCTGATGAAACTTCTCAGAAAACTTAGTTAGCATTTCTTCTTTCTTTAGCCCTTCTGTGTTCCACTGCTCATATCAGATTTGTTGTTTCTATGCAGTACATTTTATTCTTTGGTGGAGTTTCATCATAATGAGGTAATAATCCGTGTTAACATCATATCCTCTATAAGATCTTATATCATTTATACAGTTAAAGTTTTTGGATGATCAATTTGACTTGCTGTGGTGCCATCCGGAGTGCCATGTTTCTTTATGGACATTTTATGAGGGAACATTGTGCTCATAACAGCCATAGATTTCGATGTTGCAAAGCTTACCATTCTGTACCCATTGTCATTAGTTCTATGGTGTAAGCTATGAACTCCTATGGTGGGTCTCAGCTCCTTTTCCTTACCAATCTGTGCATTAAAGTCTCCCAACAGGATTTATCCCAAATTTAATTGCCATGTATATATGTATCAACATTCCATTTATCCATCTGAAAAAACAATTAGTTTGTTATATAAAAGCATCAGGCTCTGACTAATTAGATACTGTAGTTCATTAAATTATATCTATTTGTCAGTGCAGTGTAAATGACTCAAGTGGTCGAATAACTTAAAAAAAAAAATAAATATAGAGTAGTTATAGTTTTATAGACTATGTCAAAATAGATCATGGTTGTCCAAGAGAATTGAACATTAAAATGAATTTTCGCTTTGGAGTTAGTTAAAAGGTAGATACAGGCAGTTCCTTCTTTAAGTAGTTTTCAAGTTATATTAATTCCCATTTCTACTTCCATTTAATTTAAGTTAATTCCACTCAAAGAAACTATTGTTTTTACTATTTCATTATTACTATTTCTAAATCTATGCTACATATTGACTTGAAGGTTTGAAAATTCTTTAGGTTTTGAAATAAGACGATTATGGTTAAAAGTCAGGTTTACCATGTTTAAAATTGAAAATGTTTTTTATTCAAGAAAGACAGTATTGTTTTTTCTTCTACTGAGTTGTTTGTTTTATTGCTTTCTTTTGTGATTTTATTATCCTTATACACTACAAATAGTCTTTAGATGAATGGCAAGCTATTTACAAGTTGCCAATATATTCAGAGCAGTGACAAAATTGAGATTTATTGTATCACAGGTCAAAATTAATCCAGTTTCAACATTTACATGGAACATTATGTCCGGCTCTAAAATGCTCAGTGGTTTTGATTAATTTTTTTTTTCCTGCCCCTCTCATGAATTTATTGTTTTTTCAATTTTTTCCAGTTTTAATGTTCTTTCCATTATTTCTTTATCATTGTAATCATTCGTCCTAATTGCAGATTAGACACATATTAATTTAATGCCACTATTCACTTTTTTCATCATTTGAAAGGAAATCAAGAATATGATATATAGAACTAATTTTTTGTTTTAATTTCTTTGAAGCCGAGATGTTGATGATGGATGTTTCATTTATTTATATATTTTCTTAGCAGGTTCAGATATTATTGTAGTGTGGACCTATGGTCAATAAATATTTGTTATTATTTGTGCATGTTTTTTTCCCACTTAATGTATCACATTTATATGAACAAGTACTCGAGTGTTATTAATTGTATGTGTAGTTCCTTATACTTTTAGATATCACAATTAGTTTTTTAAAATGCTGTTTTATTACTTTTTTTTATTAATAATTTAAAACTACAGTTTTTATTTTCTATTGAGAAGTAAGATGGAAGATGTATTGGGTATGGATTTGCTGTATTTGTAAAAATTAATTCTGGCTACTGACATGGATATTAATATAGTTTTGTGATATTTATTGTCATTATTTTAAATAGAAAATGTTCTTTTAAAATTAGAAATAGACTTTGAGAATATAAGTAGTGGTGCCTGAACATAACCTTAAACATTTTTTAGCACTTCTTTGCTTTAACATACACTTAGCATGAGTTAGTTCAGCTTGCAAATAAAAAATGTTGCATTCTTAATGTGATTTAGAAAAATATTGTTTTTAAGCAAACATTTGATTTGAGTGTCTTAAAATGGGCTATATAGTTCTTCCAGTATACTTCCAAAAAAAAGTATTTAAATAATAAAATATTTAGTTGTTTTCTGACTTTCCATTTTTTAAAAAATAAGCTTTCTGGGCTTTAGGTGAAAATTCAAAAGTTTTTAAAGACAATTATAATTGGATTAAAAAAAAAAATATTTTGCTAAATTTAATTTTTTAATGCTAAGAAAATTCTAAGTAATTTAGTCATGAACTTTTTATAAATAATTTCTTAAGTGTATATTAATTATTTTTTTGGAGATAAAATGGGTTTATTTTTATGTTTTCTTACAAGAGAATATCACATCTTGGTATTAATATTTTCCTTTGATAAATTGGCATTCCATGATATTTATTGATGTTAAGTAATTAACTCTCAATTAAAAAATTTTAATGTACCAATTCAGTCCTTTTTTTTATATCTTGTAAAGATTTGGGTATATGATGGTTGATATTTATTGGGTAGGTGTTAATTATTATTTTTTATATCATTGAAAACATTGTTCATTATTTAATATGCTGTGTGATCATTTATGTTATTATTACATTTATTTTAATTGGTTAATTTGTTCTAATTTAACAATATTTCACCACTATATTTGATCCAGTTCTACCATGAAATGCCTCATAAGACATTTTTCATGATGAACAACTGAATAATGATTTAGTGATGATAATGAGAATGATTGATATGCAGTAATGAGAATTAAAAGTTTACGAGCTTGCTGACTTAAGTTAGTTAGATGGATATTAAAAAACTGTAGCACACTTTCTGAAGCCTTTAATTTAATGTAAAATCATAAATTCACACAAAATAAATAAATAAAAAAATATTTTAAAGAATTATTGCGTGCAGTAATGAAAATCATAAACATACTTACCTGTAAATTACTCTTTTTCCTTGAAACTTGAACAGTGACAGTAGGAAAAAAACCCCAAGAGTTTGGCATGTTTCTCATTCACTATTATCATTTTAGTTTCATAAAATTCTCTTATGGAGATGCACAATTATACAATATCAATAGAGACATGGTGATGAGAAATTTAACTGTATTTAAAACTTGCCAAAATTTGCTTCAGTAAGTTATTCCTTATTATGCTTTGGCATCAAAACTCTAAACATTATTAAAATACTGCCCGTAACCAATCTATAAGACATATTTTATTGAAACTTTTCATTTGTTCTCATTTTTTTTGTATACCTATTAATAGTAATGATTAATATCAATGTATTGAATATTTTTGGTTTAATTGAACTTCACACGTAACCTTGTTTTTTGTGTTTAGTAAAATTATTAATATACAAATGTAACTTTTACCTGTATGACCTCTAAACAAAGAAATGCAGTTACTTGATTCCACCTGGAATTCCACTAATTTACTTCTATTTCTAGATATCATTTAGCAGTTCTTAGTTTAGTCATGTAAACAAAAATCAAGGTTTAATTTTATTGTTGATATTCTATTGTTATAATTTAAAATGCATTGGATAGAGTTGAAAATTAATTACAATTCCTACCTAATACTTTTTTTTTTGCTTTTTAAATTCACACTTTTAATTTCCACCATCTTTTGCTTGTTATTTATAATTCAAAATTTTTTGTTCGTAATATATATTATTTTGAAAATAGTTCTAGAACTTTTGATCTAGGAGAAAAATTGATATGTGTGTGTGAGTACTTTTTTGATACACTATATATTTTTTTTAACCATTGAAACTTTGGCAAAAGTTCAGCTAGAGGTACACTCTGAAATTATCAATATTTTGTGAAGAATGAAACATTTTATTTCTTAACTTTTAAAGTTATTTATTAAAAAAAGATAAACTTCACTATTGTAGTATTGATTTTATTTCATTTGTTTTATAGAAAAAATGCTCAAAATTCCTGTCAGGTGTAAGTTGCTGTGAATTTGAATGTATAGATGAAACAGAAGAATGGGATGAATTTGTTAATGGGTTCAACTTTAATGCAAGTGAAAGAGTCACTTCAGAATTTGTGTTTGGGGTGCTGGTGTTGGCTACTATTTTTTATGTTCATTGATTATTTTTTTTTTTTTCATAGCACAGAATTTTAGACAACTTATTCATAAGACGTAATATTCCTTCCTCAAAAAATTTACAAATGAATTTTCAGTAAGAAGCTGATTGAAAGTAAATTAAATGCTTGTTGACCATACTTTTTTTTTTTTTATTGAGACATATAGAATGTTGCCTTATTAGTGCCTAATATAAGCTTTATTGTACTGTTGGTTTCTTTTAAAATTGTTTCTTTAGCTCTTTTCAATATTTTTGTTGATTTTTCTTTAGGTAAATCAGTGTATACTATTTTTTTTTTTCAATTACTATGATTAAAACATTATTTTCATGATTTTTGTCCAAAGGTTGATCCCTGGAGATAATATTTTATTCTAAAATTCATTTTCAATTTGTGTTACTAAAATGATTTTTTTTTATTGTTCTTATTGGATGCTGGTTTTACCAAAATGAACTAGGCAGTGACGTAGTCTGTTTAAGACAATAATTAGTGTTTGTGATGTTTTGTTAAGACATGTTTCAAAGAATAGTGGTTTTTTACTGTGGGATCAATTAAAATTTTTATTGTAGTGGTCTCTTTGTTTTTCATTATTTTGAATTTTTTATATTGAATGAAGATATTTTTGCAATATTTTTCTCTTACTTCTTCCATTGACTATTTTAAAAGATAATGTTATATTTAATTTATGTGATGATTTTGGTATATGAGGGATTATTATTAGTCAGATAATCAGTCTAAGAGACTTTAAAAATCAAGACAAAGAGCTAAGTTTTTATTAAAAGATAACTGTTACGCCCAAACATATAGGTAATTCTCTGAGCAGGTAGTGCATAAAAGATAGTTATTTATTTATGAATTAAGAATCCACTAACAGGCAAAAATCCCAATAAAAGGTGATAATATAAATACAATTAAACAGATAATTGAATCTTTAAATTAATTAAATGACTTCAAAATAAATTGTAAGTATATATATATATAAAAGTCAGAAATTGGATTGAGCCTTTGAGGTGATGTAATAAAAACTACTCTGCTTTGTTTTTTAAAATCACATTAACTGACAATCTGTAATCCCAAATCTATCTATCTTCACACCCAACCAACCCATCATCTCTAGTTAAGATATTTAGACTAAGTTAGGAGGTAACTAGATGACATTGGATGTAGGAGTTTCATTCATAAATTATTTTAACAAATATCTGATGATATATTATAGATATTAGAGAAGTTATTCAAAGTTGAGAGTAAATGTTAAATATCTAATATTATATAGATGTAATATACTTCTACTGTGGTAAAGTTTTTATTTTTAATAGCCTTTAGATTCAATATGAAAATGTAATATAGTTATTCGAAATTAATAGCTTAATTATAGAAGTGTTACCATTAGTGAAAAATAACAGTATTTTCTTGAAACCTATAGATATGTAGTTTACTATTAAGTCATAATAAGACCTAATTATTTTACTGTGCAACAGCACTCAGCAATAAAATTTTAATATTTTATATTTATTAATAAATTTATATGCAATAATATTTATCAATATATTGCTAAGTGAAATATATAGTTATAAATATATAGCCCAGCCAGTTATAAAATTTCAATAAATTTTACTTTAAAACTCATCATATATTTTTAACAGATTGATTTTATTTCTGTTGTTATCATAATTATTTTTTTTTTATATATATACTTTAAAATATTACCATTGAGATAATTAATTTATTTTGGCTTTCCCCATTGATTTTATTGTCAGTGAAATTTTTGGTGACAAAGAAAACATGTGATTAGAGTGCTCCTCATGCTTCCAACACTCAACCACTGTATTTTTATTTAATTTGTCTTTTCTGTTCAATGGGTTCTAATTATTCATTATCATAGAACTAATTCTGCAATTTATTTAAGTGTTTTGAAAATGATTCCATGTGAAATAATCTACTACATCATCTTAGTTATTAAGATTTTGTTTTAAGGATTTTATTTGTACTCCAGACGTTTTAGCACATTGACTCTGGTGATGACCACATTGAGAGGTCTTCTGTTAAAGACTTGTTTCTGTTTCAGTGCCTATATATGATGGTTATTGTTTTATTTTCTAGTTGTTCAGTATTTTTTTATTTTCTATTCTATTAAGATATGTTGTTAATTTTTATTTACGATAATTAAGACTATAAGTCAAATTCGTTAATAATTTGTCTTCATTAATTATTACAGATAATGCTTCTTCCTACTAGATTTGTGGTTATTTTCATAATTATTACTTATTCATATTAAAAGTAATCTGAATGCAAAAGTATTTGGGTTTTACTGATATTTTTAATTATACTTATTTATTTATTTGTCAGAATTTTTTTTAGTTTTTAAAACTACTTGTTGAAGTGAAGAGGATGGTACACATTGACAAAAAACAAAGTTTACAAATAATAATTTTATTTTTTACGTTTTTAACAAAACACTAAAAATAATAAAAAAAAGTTTTAAATTTTAAAACTAAGGTTTAAATTTTAAAAGCGAGTTTTAAATGGAAATACTTATATAAAATATTAAATTGGATTTATAATTAAATTAATTTAATAGCAATAAGGAACTGAAAATAACTATTAATATTTATTTAAAAAAATTTTGTTTACAAATTAATTTCTATTTCTGTATTTCAAAATTTTATTAAACCTCTTATATTTCAATTTCAATTAAGTTGTTAAGAAGACAAGTGACAATTTAGCGAATAAGAGGTTTTTTGCTTTCTACCTGTGCCAGAACCAAATTAATGTTTCAGTATTAGCTAAATTGTAAAATAATCAATAAATAATAGTTAAAAATTGATAATTTTACAATTTTTTGTAAAATTATCAGTTACAATCTCTTATTTGCTAAACTTTCTAACACTCAAGTATCTTATAACTTTAATCTGTCAAACCTTAAAATAAAATTGTGATAACTTTTTTCTATTATTTTTTAAAAAGAGGTTTTAATCAACAAATTAATCTCTTTTCCTCATTTATATATATCAATGGTTAAATATTAATTTATCATTAATCTCTTTTTAACAATTTTACTTTTAACTAGAAATAAAATACAGTACCTAGTTTTTAAGATTAAAAAAATAAAATTGGAATATAAGCATTTCAATTGCACACTGGGCCTTAAGTGACAATACATCACTACCCCGACAGAAACAGAGAACTATCACGCCAGACCCAATAATGTTTCTATACAGTCATAACTGTAAATGTCATTATAGCTGTAATGTGTTACCTTATAAACAGTCTTTAATCTGACAATAGATTCACTTCTGCAACATTTGCTGTCAGCTATCTCACTATGCCTAGTGGGACAATACTGTCACAACAGTAGTTTGACTTATGGAACATGTACTGTTAGCTATCAGGCTATGTCAAGTGAGATAAATCTGGCATGACAAGCTTCACTTTTGCAACCTTTACTGTCAGCTATTACACAATAGTGCAAAAGTACTATCAGGACAGTAGCTTTACTGCCATAACTTTTTTCTCTAAATTCTTTGTTTTGTTTCCTTCAAACCACAATTCTTCCAAATGAAACAAACTTTTAAAATATGACTTACTGATTTTCCCTTTTTTTAATTATTTATTGTATCTCCCTTAGTAGATACAGGGAAGATAATAAAAGCATATTTTATTCAAATTTCGTTTTTTGTTATTATTTACAATCCTCTTAATATCAAAAAAATGAGTAGAAAATTAACAGTTAAATTTAGAAAAAATATCAATAAATTGTGATTACTTTTAACATTAAGTATTCAATAAAAATACACATAATAAATATTGAAAGGGTTGTTTTTGTTCTTATATTTTTAAATAAATATAATTTCCCGAAACAATACACTTCTTTTGGATTATGTTAAAAAGTATTTGCATTTAACTTTTGTTTTATATAGTTCAGGTTTCTATAAGACTCTGTTTTTGAAGATTAGGTTATACATTAAAGGGATTTACATTTAAAAGCATGAAAAGTAATTGTAAATAGTTGAAAGTTAAAACTATTTAAAAAATAAAAATGTACAATTCATTTTGTCAGAATATTGATATGGCTTTTAAAACTCTTAAACGTACAATCTTTATCAATGAATGGATTCAATTTTCATGTTTATTATCGCTGAAATTGTATGTTTTTATTTACACTTCTAAAAGTAAACTGGGTTATTTTCCTTATATTCTAGCCCTTAAAAGGTGTAAATATTGTTGAAAAGTGTTTTTTAAATAAACAAATTATAAAAAGTAATGCATGAAATAAATTTCCCCTTTACTATATTTTTTATTATAAATTATGTATATGTATACTCTTAAAATTACAGCAATTGTTTTAATTTATTATCACTAAACTTTTTTATGTTTATTTTTATACTGCTCAATATTTGATAAATCATTTTAATTTTTATATGTGTATGTATTTCTGTCTTTTGATCCTTGATCTCATAATATTAGGTAATAATTGATGCAGAATAATATTCCTGTGTTAGTTTTGTGGATTTATATTTAATTTACAAATTTAAATTTATTTGATTTATTAAAATGTAAGAGAATAATAATGGGCTGGTAATACAGTTTTTAACACACATTTTATCCTTTAATAGCACAATATGTATAGATTAACATTAATTAATAATTTATTACTGTAATTGAAAAATCTGCCACACTTATGCTTATAGAATTTCATCCATAATATACTTCACTTTATGAAATAATAGGAACAAACTGGTGAAATTGAAATTGAAATGAATAACAATAAGTTTTTGGAAATTAGTCGTGAATTAATTGTTCTCATAATATTCCTAGAAATTTATGATATTGCAGATGTGTATTTCTGATGGTTGATATACGACCTAGAATTGCATTCCCTGGAAGTTCAAAATCCCCATTTGTTTCAGAAATAAAATTGTCTTTATAGTTGGAAAGAGATAAGGGAATTTCATTAAAAATGAATAAAACTAATAATATTAATAATAAAACAATAAATACATTTTTTTTCTCACCCTATTAATTTTTTTATAAATAATAAAAAAATATAAATATATATACAACAATAGAAATAAATATCCTTTTATTGCCCGAAAGCAAATTAAAATTTGCATCAGTTTCTTAGAGACCGTTAAAGTCCTCACCTCTTGCAATTACAGCTTTATTTTAACTGTAATTACTCCGCAAAAACTTAAGGATAGTCATCAATGACTGAAGTTAGTATTGGAAAGATTGAAGAATCTCGTAGTAGAATAATTTTCAGTAGTTCAATGTAATTTTTATGTAATCATTTTTATGGATCCTTGAAATTTCATTTCAGACTTATCTGTTTAGAGTGTTAAAATGTAATCCAGATTGTATGAATAATAGCCTTTAATTATCATGTTAATGAACAAATTATTTTGATTAATATTGGCTTATGGTTTGAAATTTGTTTTATTTTGGCTGTCCTTCCTCTCACTTCTTACTTTCCCCTTCACGTCAGGTACTTTCAATTTTGATTATTTTTTAAATATAACTAAATTTACTTATTTTGTTTCCACATTAGTGATTGTGTGATATTGAAATTAAATCATTTTTAAAATTTATGATAGAGAGCAATAATAAACTATATCCTAATTTAATGAGTTCCTGTTTTTGAGTGCAGTTAAGTCATACAAGCATTTTAAATGACTATGAAACTACTTGTATTGTATGTATAATTTTCTATTTATTCAAGAGACCTTATAATTCTTTATTGTTGTTTTAAATAATATCTTTAAGTGTTTTTAAGAATTTGACAAAACTTCTATATTGCTAAAATTATGGAAATATGAGTAAAAGCTAACTTTTCAGTTTTAAAGTATATACATTTAGTTTTCAAAAATGAAGATGATTTTTTTTTTACTTGGTTTGTAACTTGTAACTTTACTTTAAGTGAATATTTTTTCATATATTGCTAATTTGAATTAACAGTTGTACAGTAAACTTCTTTATCTGACAGCTATGGGAACAAACACCTGTCAGATTCTAGAGAATGCTGGACTACAGAAGGGTAATAGAGAAATAACACTGTCATATAATAAACCTTTAATAAAAAATGACAAAAATACAACATATTTATTCATAAATAAGTACATTCATAACATAATATGTACAATGAAAAGAACTTGACACGTAAATCTCAATAAGGAAATTTAATATTTGAAATAATTATTTATTGTTAATTTTGTTCTTAGTTTACAAGCATTATGTATGCTGTCTTGAATAACTTTGAGCATTAAAATTATCTGAAAATTGTTACCTTTCCTCAGCCCACTGTAACATGTTTCTATATATGTATCAGATTCGTAGAGGTGTCGGAGTGACATGTGAGATTAAAGACCCTACTTTATTGAATTATTTCTTTACTATCACAAAAATGATAGATGCATTGTAATATTTTTTGTTAATCATACAGTGATGCATTACAAGTATTAAAAAATTATTATTATTCTAACTAAAATTAAGTGGCATTATAACATATGCATTTGCACAAATTTTCTGTAACTTTACACATTTTCTTAAAATAGTTGTATTACAAAAACTGAAAAAAATGTTAAATTTTAATTATTTAATTTCCTTGAAGTATGAAACATCTTTTGATTATTTCACTTAAAAAGAATGAATAATTGAGGACTATTATGCCTCTTATAAATTGAAAACTCTTTGTCATTTAATTGATGGCATCAATGGTTTCTTATCTTTATGTTATCAACATAAATTATACTACCAAAATTTTAGTCATGATTTTGTATGAATAATATAATAAAAGGGGCTTAGTTCTTAAAAATATTGATAACATGTTGAGAACTATCCATAATTTTCTACGGCAATCAGTATATTATAACTATTACTTTAAATATTTTGTTATCTAAAATATATTTAGAACATATTTTTTTATATAGTTATACATATCAATCATTGAGGAGCTTGCTACCAAAAGTGGCCATCTGCACTTCCATCTGAACCTACTACTTTGATGAGGTCTGATAGTTTTCTAAAGCAGTATTAATTGGTAGTACAGAGTTTTTGAATGTTTGTAGGTTTTAACTACCTTCAATTTTTAAAAATCTTTTCCTTCATGGATATGTGAGTGGAAAGATTGTTTTTTCAAGCAAACTGATTATCTCTGTATGGTGGACAAAGTTACTGTCACTTGGCCGGAAAAAATGTTACAAACATTTCCACTTTTGGTAGCAAGCTCCTCAATTATTTTATCATTAATAAAATTGATAATGTGATAGATTATGCTTTACTAACAATTAAACTGGTGAATTATTTGTTATTTTTTGTCTTCTTCCTTTACAATATTATCCTTGATCCTGATTTTACTGTACCATTCTTCTAATAATTTTAATATTGAAAAAAAAAAAATGTTCATATTACTGAAAACCATTACTTATTCCTCATTATTAATCAAAGTATGGAAATATTTGTTTTTAGAAAAATAGTTCTCATAATGTATATTAGTTAATTTCAATTTTTTTTTTAAGCTGATACAGTTTATACATCTTCCTAAAATAATAAACAAATTTTGAAGCTTTATTTATGAGTATGCAAGCAACAACTAAGTGGAATGAGTTGCATGCCATTACAATAACAAGTTTTGAAAAGATACTGATTTGTTCTAGAACAACATTATCTGGAATTGTTAAGAGCCTGACTCCTCTAGCTGCCAATGCACTCACATGACATTTTTGCAGCAAGGTGAAGCATTAACCCATTGAAGCCTGCCAGTGCTAGCATTTTTGAATGATAATGTACCTAAATGATTGATTGATTACAAGATTGCCCAGGATTGAGCTTTCTTTGCATTGTCTCTAAGATCCACAATTTGTGTGTTCAGTTACGAGAATTGTGCCTAATTCAATGTGTTTTGGGAAGAATTTTCGTATATCTCTTTGATGTCCAAATTGCAGATAATCTTTAAATCATTGGGGAAAGGGAAAAACTACTTTAGTCAAATATATATGAGTTAGTATGTTTTGAAATACCCCTCCCCCTTATTTCTTCCTTTCTTTTTCATTTAGTAAGTTAAATGATCTTAGACTAAAATGTTGGTGAATAAATCTGGCTATAATGATGTTTAGTTAAGGATTATACCTTTTATGCCTGTTTGATTTTATTATTGTTTTTTTTTTTTAAGTAGCCAAGATATAAGTTAGGCTCCATTTTGAGATAAAAAATTATTAGAAAGGAACATATTGTTTTATAACTGGTCGTTGTTCATTAGGATACTGTTGCTGAACTGATTATGGAAGTCAATGGACCAGATATCCATTTCAATGTCAAATTAATTAATGCCTGTAAAAATTGCTGTGAAATAAAAAAAAATGTTAATTAGTCAATAATGTCAAATTTTGAGTCAATAGTCAGTCAATAACCGGAGTGATTTAGAATGATATTCAACTTTTTTAATCATTTCATCACAAAAATAAAAACTTCAATAATCTCCTAGCTTAATAAATAAATAGGAATATGATTTATTAGATATTTGATCTTTTGTTTGATTTTTGTGATATGATTAAGGTTTGTATGACGTAACATTTTAATCTTAAATAATGAAGTTTTTCTGTGTGAGCTGCTTATAGATTTCTTAATAGGTGCTTATTGTTAAAGTTACTATCAAGTTGTGAAGTTGTAGGAAAATTATTGAAAGATAAAATATTATAGTTGGTTATAGTGTACTTTACAAAAACTCTGGAAACAATAAAAAAGTTTATTTATGTATGTACAGGTATTTTATAATTCTTATAATTTTATTTTATCAATTTTATAAATTATTAAGTTAAAATTTTATAAGTTTATAATATCAATAGAACAGAAAAATGACAACAATGAATAACATCATCAATACAATGACCTATAAGTAAGGCTTTCATGTATTGAGTCATAGTGTATTGTTATACATTAACTGATCTAATTAATTAATTAATCATTTAATTGAAAAAATCATCGTTTACAATAACCAAGATAATCATTCTAATATAAGAAGTATTTTTGTTCCTACTTACAATGGTAATTTTATAAGATTTGATGGTAAATTGATAAGAAAAACTCTACCTTATATCCGATGTATTGAAATCATTAGGTTTTTAACAGTTAAAAAAAAAGATAATTACTATGTTGTATTGGATTATCATTTTCTTTTTTTTATCTCCGTTTTAAATTATTGATCTTCTACCACCATTCAGCAACTATCAATTTAAAATAGTTAATTTATAAAATATGCTGGAATCTGTTCTATATAAATCATTGATTTCTTTGATCAACAGAAAAATTCAATCTATAACATCAATTATAGTTGGATTATCACTTATCAAAGCCATCCTTTTACCTTCTACCACTGTTCCAACTACCCAAGCATTACAATTTAATAATTTTTTTAATTCTTCACAATATGCAGCTGCGTTTTGGGGAGGTAAGCATATCAATAAGCCCCCTGAAGTTTCAATATTTTTACCATCTTCTAAATGGAACTGGTTACCAAGCAAACGATCCACATCAAGCATTTTACTTATTATTGGAAGTGAGTGAATTTTAAATTGTACAAGATTCTTTTGGTGTCTTGCTAAGTTTTTAGCATGACCAAGTAAGCCAAAACCTGTAACATCAGTTGCAGCATGGGCTTTAAACTTGTGCATTAAATTCGCTGCAATTTTATTAAGTTGAACCATTGATTTTACAGCCCTTTGAAAAGCCCATTTGGCTTCTTCTTTGGAAATGACAGAACTAATATTCTTCCACTTGTTTTCATTTTCAAGCCATGAATTAATCATAGTTGCAGCTTGTGTTCCCAAAGGTTTTGTCAGAACTATAGTATCACCAACAATTGCATTGTCAGGCATTATTATTTCTGAAATTTCACATACTGAAGTCGCTGTCCCCCCAATTATACAACAAGCACTAATTCTGGTATCTCCTCCTGAAACTTTACTGCCTGCTTCCTTTGCTTTGTATTTAAACCCTTCAACTATTAGTGGAATCAAATCATCTCGTTCTTTCTCATCCATATTATCAGGTACTCCAAGAATCATCATCATGTTATCACAGTAACTTACACCAATGGCATATAAATCACTTAAGACATTAGCACAAGCAATTTGTCCCATAACAAATGGATCATCTATTAAAGGGTAAAAAAAATCAGTTGTTTGCACCAAGGCTAAATTGTTTCTAATAGGAATTATAGACGAATCTAAGCCCACACCAATTTTATGAATGGTTGGCAGTTCGGATTCAGATTCCTTGTCTCTGGTCTCTTCTTTCGCTAATTCTTGGGCTTCACTTTTTTCTTGTGATTTAAGTCCCATCAAGATGTTGTCTAAAACAACTTGTGGGACTTTGCAACCTCATCCTCGAAGGGTTGAATACTTAGTTAACTGGAACTTGAAAGGTTTAGTTGGATCTAGTTCCACCGCTGACCTCTCACCCAGGCTGTCGATTTCATTTGGCATAATCTAAATAATTCAAGTAATAATTATTACAAGCACTAGGTCATAATGTTTCAATACTAAATGAATAATAATGTAAACAACATAGAAGTTTTATTATTAGCCAAGTCCTGAAAATGAATTATTTCTCTATTAAATATCAACTAAAGAAAACCAGATGTATACATTGAAAATACAAATATTACCTTCAAAACCATCCCTAAGGACAGTTTTAATCTACCTCTTCATTCATAATTTTTTTTTTAACGACACCAAATTTTTGAAACCCGCCATTATCACATATCTGCAGTATTAGGTGAACCACCATAAATTATTTCAGCAATGAAAGTTGATAATTTCAGCATTGTCATATTTGAGATACAGTGATCAAGAAGTTGGTATCTGTTTTTTTATGTATTAAGGTGACAAAGATAAAATTGGTTTTCATCTTTGGCAGTAGTGGCATTTCATGTTTATTTTGTTTTTATAGAAAATTTTATTTATTATTTTAAATGAATTGATATAATTTTCTAGGAGATGTACTATTCAAGTTATAAAAAAAATTATTATTATTTTTTTTAGCTTATAAATATAATCTTTTTAACCAAAAAAAAATTTTGAAACCTAACCTTATTGCACACTAAAACCACTACTCTTAATTTAAACCTCACAGCTATGGTAGTTTTTGAGGTAATGATCATTAAGTCAGTGAAGGAGTAGTATCTATTCCTTTATATGTTTCAATAAAGACAAAAGCACAAAATATTTACAATGTACAATTGGATCTTTAGTACAGATCTTTCCTAATACATGTCAAATTGAAGTGGTTATGTTATAAGTAGTAAATTTTAAGAAAATGTTCATTTTTTTTCTTTTTGCTGAAGCTCGTTTTTAAATTTTTTGTTCTTGTTTCAAGTGTACATAGCCCTTTCTAAATCTAAGTATCTCAGTTATTAATTAGATTTTTAGCCTAGTGTACCTCACACTGGCTAGAATCAAAAATCAAAAAAATGTTACATAGCCCTTTCAATTAAGATACAATAAATTTTGTTTGGTAGAGAATTTCATTATCTAACAAATGAATGGCTATAATGTTCTAGGAGATGTGTAGTTTTCAAATTATTCTAAAAAACTAATTTTTGTCTTTGGCATTAGAAATAATATTTTTTAAAACCACTCATGAGTCAGAAAATTTTGAAACACAGCCTTATTACACATCTGTATCATAAGAGAAACCACTATATTGATTTTAACTTCATAGGAATTATCGTTTTTGTGATAAATAAATAGTTCAGAAAGTCAGTGAGTGAGATGTTACAGACACTTACAGCCTGGTTTTATATTATATATAAATACTAATTATGATACATCTAATTAAATACATCATCATGAATCAAGATTTAGATGTAAACTATTAGAAATTTTGAATTAGGTACTGATGATTAGAAGATTTTTTTTGTCATCTAGTATATTGTATAGCAAAATTAATCTTATAAAATTATTGTTTACTATCAATATTTTTTTATTTAATGACACCATTTAGTAATCTTAATACTAAATACAAATTAGAATTTTATTCAGAGAGCTAACAAATATGAATTTTAATAAAAGATATGATCCTTGAAATTAATTTTCTTGAAGTTTAGATTTTGAGTTATGTTATTATTGCATTGAGGTAGTGAAATATAAAAGATTTATTTAATTTTGAGGTGATTTATTAAAATTACTAAAGCGGTGAGATTAAAAACCATTTTATGTTGAGCTTTCATACATAGTTTAAAAACAGAATATCACAATCTAGGCCTAATGGTAATAAACTTAATTGCTATTAATTATTAGAAACATCAATCACATGTATATAATGTTAAAATGAAACTAACCTTAAATAGCAAGGGAATTAGTAAATAAGCAAGAGCAGAGGTTCAAAACTAATACTAACTGACAAGCAACTTGGCCTTGTGACATTGCATTGAAAAGAAAGCAGTCAAGATCCTCAACTGGTTACTGATAGCTGAGGGAGAAAGTTTGAAATTAAATGTTAATGACTGTTCTTAGTAATACTGTTCAACAGAATATTTACTGTGCTCTGCTAAATGTAGATTATTTAAAAAACAATTATCAGTAACGATTTTATCATAAGATTGATAAAACAAACACGTCATTATGATCTATCTATTCCTTTTTCAGTATTTAATTTTTTTTAACTATTCCTTTTAGAGTTCGGTTGAAACAAGTATTAAGCTCTTTAAATAAACTTGAAAGGAATTGAGAAGCAACCATTGCTTCAACATCAGACGGTTTAAAAAAAAAAAAACTTGATTGATAATTTTGAATGTCTGGATCTACTAGAAAACAGATTCGTAATTTGTACAAGCCTCCGATTCGTGGAGAGCGGCCATGTGGATCCGCCTTAAGACGCAATTTTCCCCCTTAAATGATTGATTATATTTTATTTATATTATAATTCATTAAGTTTTTTAAAAAGTAATATTATTTGAAATAAAACAGTCATTAAACTTTTTAATTCTTAACATTTTTTTTCAAATTCACTTTTTTACGTAATTCTTTTTATTTTTATTAATAAATGTTACTATTGAGAAATCTCAATTATTAGTCCAGTCAAATTACAGATGAAATAGAGGTCATGTAAATTTTTTTTTTTTTTTTTTTTGGCGGGGTGATTACCTGAATCAAAATGTATTAAGGAACCAAATTAGGAGCTTTGAAAAGCTTATGCGACCGACCTTACAGTCTGAAACACGGAAATTTTAGCATTTTTTTCACAAAATAACACTGAACCTAGGTACCCGACAGAAAATCTAATAGTATTATTTTTTAAATCAAAAAAGTTGTCACCAATTTGGGGCCATACTGAGCTTTTTACGATCATTACTTTTTAAAATTAAGTTCTTAAAAAAATTGTACCATTTCCACCCTAAAATTGACAAAAAAATAATAATAACTGTCCATGCTCTTAAAATTTGAGGTTTATGTTTCAAGAGGATGGTAGGTAGATATATAGATAGTGTAAAATCAACACGTTCACACCGCACCCGCAATTCACTGTGGTTAGTCGAGAGTTATCAAGCTCCAAGGGGGGGGGGGGCTCGCCGAGCCCTCACTTCCGATTTTTTTTAATACTGCTCAAAAAATTTTTCACAGACAAGGAAAAAAATCTATTTACCTAAAATTTATCTACCAACATGTTGTAATTGATTTGAATAATATTTTATAAGGAGGAAGAGTACGAAAAATTATTTGTGTTAGAAAAATGAGATGAGGGCGGGTGGAGCCCCCCCTTGGTGCAGGGAAGGGACCTGAGATTGAATGCGTCAAAAAGACTCGAAAATACAAGTGGTTTTACCAGATCGCTAATTTTTTTTTTGGAAACAGTGACAGGAAAAAAAGTGGAAGAAAAAGTTCGTCAAAATGAGGCAAGAAGTGACAACAGTAGGAAACGATGTTACAAGTGTGTTCGAGATGCAACGGGCAAACGGGAAAAGTACTCAAAATTGTCAAAAAGGAAGCAAATTTGCAATTCATGTAAGCGGAATATTTGTCAAAAGCATTCTACGAAATCAGTTATATGTGACACATGTGAACCTGCTGAATCTAGTGATGAGCATTTGTAAACATAAACATTTTATTCTTATACCTAAGTTCAGACAATAGAATTTTTTTTTTGTTTTAAAATATTCATGAAATTGAAAATAATTAAAGTTTCAGCGACCCTAGGTTTTTGTTGTATCATGTATTCTTATTCTTTTTTTAATTCCAAATTAAAACATTTTCATAATAAAGCATATAGAAATCTTAGGTCCTTATTTTTTTTTTTTAAATAATCCTTATTCTACCATCTTATTTACAGAAGTAAGAAGAAATTATTATATTTCAAAAGAGTAAGTTTACCATAAAAGGAAAATTAATGATATAATTTTAATTGGTCACAAATATTAAATTTTTACAGTTATAACAAAAGCTGGGGGAAGTCCTAAAATTCTAAATGTATTCAAATTTATAATTCTATGTACAATTTTTGAATTTTGTCCTTTTACTGGAGCAGTGCTCCATTCTAAGGAATACATAGGTTGGATTATGACATGTTCTGTTCTGTTAGCTGAAAATATTTTCATGAACGATTGAAGTCTAAGTTTTCAATAAGGCGTCAGAGAAAACGAAATTAACGCAAATTTATGTAATTTCCAAAAGCGTCAAAAATTATTACACATATGGTTTTTTATTTATAAAATATTCTTTGCTATTTACTGATATAATAAAAACCTATACCACTACTGTTAACGCCATAATATAATTACCTTGTAAATAGTATTTGAGTTTTATTAGTATTTAATTTAGTTACATCTATCTTTATTTGTATTGTTTTATTTATATTTAGTTATTTGAAGAGAAAAAAAAAATGTAATTATATTGGTTTGTTATAATGAGTAATAGAGGCAGTTCCTAGGGGTTGAGAATCGTCGCTAAGAGGTTGCCTAGCAACGGGCCGACCATCTTAGTTTTAATAAGCAGTTCCGGGAATTAGTGGCCCTGGTAGCGTTTTTAGGCAGCCCTGTCTGCGTTTGGTTGATGTTATGTTATTAGACATTTTTTTAATGTTTTAGTCGTCATTACAGTTCGAAATCAGACATTTTCTGTGTTTCGACTTTAATATGTGTTCCGGCTAATTAGTGGCTATGGTAGCGTCTAGGCAGCCCTGTCTGCGTTTTGTTGATGTTATTTTATTAGACTTTTTTGAGTGTTTTAGTCGTCATAACAGTTCGGAACCAGACCACTTCTGTGTTTCGATTTTAATATGAGTTCCGGATAATTAGTG
>NW_027108830.1:786-10207 GCF_000696795.3 Halyomorpha halys | reverse complement strand
GAATTAGTTTCTTTTCGTTTTCATAATTTATCTAACTATTTTATTTTTACTTGTATTCATTATTAGTCACATTTTGTTTATTTTAGTTTTAGTTTTTAAAATGTTAGAATTGAACCAAATAAATGTTTAATACGTGGCAGTTTGTTTTTTTGTTCATTTTAAAGCCTTCCATCAAAAAGACATAGTCGATTTGAGGTGGCTTTAATAACTACAATTAAATTAATAATAATAAATAATTAAGTCAACTCACGTCACATTGGACAAACTTTATCAATTGTCTGCGGGAGAGGATCTTGTTGGTCCTGTTCTTTTTCCCTCTCCTCATTTGGCCGTGGAAACTCAGGAAATCTTGGAAAAACGTTATTCATTGATAACGCCTTGCCCAATACTACACCCTCCTTATCCTGCCACTCGACCTTGACGTTCTTTTTTTCGCGGCGTCACACAGACCACCATTGCTTCCTGAACTGAGCCTCCCGATCTTGGAATCCATACTGTTTGTCCGATTCCAATTTTCTTGGACTATTGCAGGTCTGAATTCATGTCTATTGTATCACCAATTTATTACCAGAGACCAATTTATTACCAATTCACCTGCACGGAGGACCCATTAAAAAGCAATATCAACAGCACTTACTGAATCACCAAATTTGTAAATATCAAGACAATAATATCAAATAATAAAAAAAATAAAGCGATTATTTAAAAAAAAATATATATTAAGATATGAAACAATATGATAAAAGTTAACACTATAAACAAATTAATTGTTAAAATTGGTTAAAACTATGCGAGTCATTCAGTTAAAATATAAGAATATGATAAAAACATAAAATAAGTTAAAACTTAAAATTGGTTAAGCACCTTGATAAGTAAACAATTGAACGTTTCTTTACGTTTACTTTTGCTATTTGGATACAAATTTCTATTTAAAAAAACATTATGACCTTCATATTATTTGTATTTCACATATACACAATCCTATTGTCAGCTGCCTCTATGAGATTTAGCACTGGGCTTCCTATAAACTGTAACCCTGACCAATATAAATAACTAATTTCGAAAACTATTTCGACATTTTCAATTAGCAAAACTAATTTAATCATGCTTAAATGGACCTAAACAGGCTATTTACTTATAAAAGTCCAAATGCATTTTAATAGATGTAACAATTTATTTTAAAAGAAAATTACTTATAAGTTGTAAATAATTATGAAGTTTGGATTATAATACAAATTTCAAACCTTTAATTCGAGATTGAGATTCCCTTATCTATGAAATTATCTTTCTGTTTATACCACAGTTTATCAAAATCCATGCCTTCTGAGTGCCGGAATAGGGATCTATACTACTGAATTATAGATAGATGTACGATATTTTCCGGTAGCTATATATTATCATTATGTATTATGTATTATTATATATTAATATTATTATTCAATCACTAGTTGTTTTCTTGAAATTACCTATATTTTAGTTTATATGTAGGATTTTTAGTCGTATTTTGTTTGAATTTTATACAGTTCAATTATCAGTTTTAGTCCAGAAATGATTTCAAAATCGTTTAGTTTTTGGCCGTTGAAGCCTTCACAACGGAACAATTAAAAGTGTTATTCAATAAATGCTATATATTATACTGCTATATTTTTATGTGTCAATTAAAAGTGTTACAAATAACTACAGTAATTTATGTTTGTTACTTTTTTATATATTTTTATTTATTTATTGACATTTACAACTGTTACACATTAAAACATAAAAATACATCCAGTAAATGTGATGTAAGATCATAATGGTATGATACAGGGATGTAGAGAAATTACCCATTGGTAGCAATGGTACTACATATCTACATTAAAAGGTTTCAAGACCAACTTCTTTTCAGGCCCCTCCAAGAATTGCTAGGAATGGAAGAAAGCGCAAGGTTAGAAATTAATAGGTTTGGGAGTTAATAATGGAAATATTGCTATTTTTTTTTTGTCAAAACCCCTATATTTAAATTAATACACATATATACATTATGTACAATTTTTGAATTTTGTCCTTTTACTGGAGCAGTGCTCCATTCTAAGGAATGGCTGAATACAAGAAAAAGAAATCGGAAATAAAATGAATTTTAAAATATGTGTGGTGCTGGAGCGCACTTCAATTTTTGTCTTTTTCACTTAAAACACTAAAAACTGTGTCACTGTCACTTTTTGGGTTAATTGCCGGGTTGTGGTGTTCGTTGGTGTAGTTCCTGCCATCGGACTGGTGGAGGTGCTGGTGTCAATGACTGGAAGAGTGGATTGATTAATGATTAGAGGGAGTCAAAGAACTTGACATGCCTCCGACCAATGAACTCTGGCATTATGAACAGATCCAGGAGTTGATGCAGTTCCGGAGGCTTCTTCTTCTTCCACGATGTTGTGCGGACCATCCTCCGCAGCATGCTGTCCTGGAATCCTGGATGGTGGCGCTACGTGCCTTCGGAGAGGTACGTGAAGAGTGGCGCCCCATATAGAAGTGCCGGCCGGACTGAGAATAGAGGGATGAATAGGAATCATTGTGGTTTACTTGGAATAATCTATCGATGAAAAAGGGGCGGATGATGAGAAAGTATGTAGAAGGTAGGAATCTACGGAGTTTGTAAAGCAGTCCCGGGTGCCAGATCGATCAAATACCAAATGAAATTTACCATTTAAAATTCCAATATTATGCTGAAAAAAAAGAAGAAATTAAATCACTGTATTTTGGTTAAAACTTCT
Source organism: Halyomorpha halys (assembly GCF_000696795.3). NCBI lineage: Eukaryota > Metazoa > Arthropoda > Insecta > Hemiptera > Pentatomidae > Halyomorpha > Halyomorpha halys. The sequence continues at coordinate 7,460 of NW_027108830.1, read as the reverse complement.
TATTGGGTGCTATTTGGTTCGGGCTAGATCAGTTATATATGAAATATTAAGTTCCAAATGTAAAGGGTAAAGGTGATTTGATGGAATTTGATTTTAATCCTCCAATCCTTTGTTTAATTTCAATTCTCTAATTTCGACCCCATTCTTCGAGGGTTGTGACATGGTATTGAAGAGTTTGGGATGCAATGAAAGGATTATTATTAACTATGAGCACACTCGTGTCATCGGCATATGTTGTGAGGATAGTGGCAGGATTGGTTGGGATGTCAGCTGTATAGACTGTGTTGCGGATGAAACCGAGGATACTACCATGAAGAACACCAGCAAATCGAGAGGAGAAGGACGAATAGGAACCATTGTGGTTCACATTGATTAATCTATCGGTGAGAAAGAAACAGATAATGAGAAAGTGTATAGAAGATAGGAATTTACGAAGTTATATAGATAGTCTTGTTACTTTTATGTTCTTTTGAGATCATATGACAGATGTTGCCAATTGGACGGGTCCCAATTGTTATATTTAGCTGAATAAATAAAACAAAAAATCAATCAATGCTGCCAATTTCAGCTCGCTAGGTTCGCTCAAAAGGGTTAGTCAAATCACAATGGATATTTTAGTTGAGGACAGCTCTAAATTGCATTATGCAATTTATTACGATAATAGTGTTTTTTTAGACCATTTTCTCATAGTGTATAAGTGAGTATACTTAATTTATCTATCTGGGAACTCAGGTGAGCCCCAGAATGACATTAATCCTGAAATCTATCGTCGGATAATAACAGTAAATAGATGCTACCATGAACTCTAAAGGCATCTTAGGAGTAGAAAGGTATATATGCGCACCCTTGTGAAACTTTTATTAGGCTCGTGCTAATTTACGGATCAGATTACTGGACGCTCCCGAGAAGTCAAAAACTAGGTCTTTCTATGTTTGAACGCCAAATCCTCCGTATAATCTATGCAGCTGTTCTTAGTGATGGAATTTGGAGATGGCGCACTAATGCATGGAAATTTACAATTATACCAATACGGCCACTGCCTTTAATATAGGTCGACTTCGGTGGCAAGACATCTGCTGAGAACGCAGAAAGTTCTGAGGAAGACACTGGACGAAAGAGTACAGAGATGGAGTCAAGATAGAAATCTAAGCTGCACTCTGCTAAAATTGTTGCAGATAACACTTAGTTCGATCTGGAAACCTACTATGTGGGTAGGAAGGAATGTGCAATAGGTGTAAATTGGGGTGGGAGTAATGACGGTCCAAATAATCACAAAATAATTAATAATTTAAATTAGTGATTTATTTAATCAGTAAATAATAGAAAAAAATTTAAGTACTAGTCACTTCCTACTTTTTTTTATTTTAAAGGATAAGAGCGGTTTAGGAAAGCCAAGCCATTTAATATAAAAAAATATTGAAATTTGTTAATAAATATTCTGATTCATTGAAAAAAAATATCCAAAAACGAATGTTGCACTTTATTTATTTATTACTATATCGATTCTGGTTGGCTTAACATGGTTATTGTAACAGTTTGATAGTCTTTTTCAACAGTTAATTATGGGGGAAAGGGTATTGTCTTATAGCGCAAAAGACCCCAAATTATTTGCAATCTTAAAACCATGAACTGTTATAATAAAGATCAATTATTTAAAAAAATAATAATAATTAGGAGAAAAAAATGATTATTTAAGAATTAATATATATAAAAAAATATTAGACTGAAAAAATTATTAGAGAAAAAAAAGAGAAGAAGAAAAGGAAAAAAAAGTGATAATGATAAAAATAAATAAAGAGTTCATATTAGGGTGTCTTGGATTATTCTGTTGTCAGTATTCGCGATGAGGCTGGATTGCCAATTGTTAATTTCAGTGTAGATTGTGGACTTTTGTTAATGGTATTTTTTTTTTTTAGTGAAATAAATTTCACATTTCACGCTATTTCATATAAGCCGGGGGAATCTACTGCGATTGTCGGGATCTTGTTTTGAAATGCCTGCATTTTTGTGTTCTTACAATATGCTGCTTCCCACATTTTACAGCCTTGCATCAGTAATGGCCTTAGTATAGTTTGAAATTTAAATTGAGTGGTTGATATTAATGTGCAATTTCATAAAATTAAATAATGTTGATGTTTTTATTCCTATTCAATCATGTGTATTCTATCATATGTCAAATGAACACAAACAATTAAAACATCTGAAAATAATTCATTAACACCTGCATTAACACTAAATATAGGAGAACATGATCACAAAAAATTTAAAATATATAGAAACAATATATATATATATTTAAAAAAGTATTAACACAGTGTACATGTAAGTCATTTCTTTTTCATTCTTAAAAATGTATAGTTGATTACAATTTTTTTTCAAAATTTTAATTGGTCACAAATATTAAATTTTTACAGTTATAACAAAAGCTGGGGGAAGTCCTAAAATTCTAAATGTATTCAAATTTATAATTCTATTGCCTACAACGGGACACTGCCGGTGCCATCTCAATCACCATTGTACCCAGAACGAAAACGCTATTTTTTCTACGTACAAAGATTTAACTGCATTCCTGAGAAAACGAAGGGGAACAAATCACTAAGAAATTTAAACATTCTGTATGCCCTACATTACGTATAGCTCCCAAGAGAGGCGCACATGTTTCTTCTCAACATCTACAACTCACAGCTCTTTCTGTTCGTTCAACATTCTCATTTCGTGTTAAAACTGGAATTTCCACCATTCAGCAAGTCACTTGTGGCGTTCCCTGCCTATATAGTTGGTATGAAGATTGATGATTTACAAATCTCTAGTATGAATGTTAGAACAAGGCCAAAAGAGCAGCCTAACTTATCATAGACAAGCTCCAAAACAAAAACGTAAACATCGACACAGAAAAAAACTGGTCCCTTACTTTCCGGTACAAGAAAATACCAAACAGAACTAAAACTAAACGAACAGACCAAGAGATATCTCATCTATCTCGGCATGAACTTATCAGAACAGAATACTACAGATTAGGCTCATTCCTATGGACTACCTCTGTCATCCCTTGAGAGATGAAACATGGCTCACACACATTACGAACTGAAACTGGAAACAGTACAATTTCACATCACACGAAGTATATAAGTTCTTTAATGTCCTCCAAGCTTCCTTTAATCCTTTATTGCGTTGTCTCACCCAACCCTCCTTGTTGTGAGGTGGCAGAGCAGTATGGGTCCAGTCAACCCTGTTTAGATAATTCTAACCCTCTCCTTATATCCCTTCTTCCCTTCCTTCCCCTTTGTTGTTTAACGCTGTAATACTGGTGTTCTATCGATTACCTCCTGTTTATCCTAGCTTCTCTATACTTGCCCTATATATGTCCTACCCAGCATCTTTATCTGGTCATTCAAACGATGAATGAGAGTATAATACCTTCTAGGAGATCGTATTAGGCAACCTCGATACAAGATTACATGTGTATTATACAGTGGAATTTCTTGAAATGTAAGGCTAATCTAAAAATTAATTCTGAAGTATTTCACTTTGATTAGATTTTACATGTATTAGTAATTCAGCAAGGAGGATCACTAAGTGAGCATATCGTATAGAATATGTTTAAGATCTTGTAGTAAACCACTGGGAATAAAGAACAGCTTACACTAATAAATCCAATGGATGAATAGCTATAATTGAGGCATTGAGACCAGAGTGGACCAACCAACCCACGTACAGTAATTTTAGTATCCCAAAATGATCTATGTGTCTGTGTGTGAACTGCCTTGCTCAAACCGAACAGTCGTGCGTTACTAAAATTACTTATTTAAGGCGGCTGTGATGGGTACAATATACGTTATACGTCAAATACAAAATATTTGCTGTTGCCAGATTTGGCACTATTCGGCAAAAAAGCAGTGATATGTTATGTACTCTTTGCCTTTTGCCTCGAAAGGCATACCTCCTACTTTATTTAGAACAATGTTATCACTCACGAACTAAAAAACTAAAACTAATTGACATTTCAATATCCTATTTATGAAGAAAACATAAATTAAAATGAATGTTTTGAAATAAATAATATCTATTATGTAAGTTTAAATTTATTTTCAGTCTATGGAACCTTGTTGTTCTTCTCAAATCTTTTCGGGAAAAAACAAATATTGTTTCGCTGACACTGAATGCAGTAAATTGACCATCCATTGCTTCCATATCTTAAGCAACACTTCAAATACGCACAGGCCGACAGGGATCAAATATGTCCGTGGCCGAGACCGTAAGTACCAAGTCCTTATATGATAATTAATAAGTTTTAAAATCCAGTGTGTCCACTTACACGATATTCCTTACCTCTTTGGGTTAATAATTTAACCCTTTGGGTACACATTTGAAATTCCCATTTATCACTAAATGGATCATTATAAAATTATTCGTAATCGAAGTTAAAAGATATCACTTTGATAAAATATATTCTCTATTTCTGTGATTATGGAGTAGTGTATCCCAAACAAGGTTTACCAAACTGCTGAAATTATTTCTTCTGTTGCTGCAACCATATTTTAGAACAAAAATTTAACTAAATTGATTTATGGAATAAACGGATCGTTGATGAATACTTGAGAGCTTTTTTTTTTAATGCAACTTATTTGAAATGTCTGTAGTTTTTATGTTAAGATCAACACCGGTAAATGGTAACTGGAAAAATTTCTTCTTTTCTTTTTATGAAGAAAATATTCTTATAAATAAAAATAAATATACCTTAGAAATTGTTTTATTATTATTAATGGCTATCATAATTAAATTTTAAATTACTTTACAATTTGAAGTTGCTTACAGGACGTTTATTTTTTCTCACTATTTGCTACCCTATAATGTAAAATATTTTAGTGTTTTCTGGTTAGCTCTTACTAAAAATAATAGTTATAATTGAATCATATTATATGATATATAGCAATATGTCATCTACTCCATCTTATTCCTTTTTTTTATCTCCAAAAAACATCTTCAACTATTCCTTTGCGTCTAGAAAAACCCTTACCATTTTCATTAGTGAGTGTCTCAGTGATAAGTGTGAAGAACAGCAACTTTTTTTGCTGGTTGGTAACTTCTGGATGTTGTTGGATATCTCTGGTGGCTGAAATGCTTTAGGTGGCAGGGTCATTTGGAGTGGAGTATTCAATACTCCTTTAATGCGTTCAAGGTTGGTTGAATTAAGGATGTCAGGGTGTGGCTCAAAGGTTTCAGAAAGATGCTGACCAAATATTTGAGATTTTTTTTCGTCCGATTTTGTCCATGTTTGAGATTCAGTAAGAAGTGGGTGATTAAAATTCTTGAAGTAAAGAAACTTCTTAGTAGTCCATAAAGTTTTTTCAGTAGTCGCGAGGTTTTCAATTAAGTTAGTTAAATTTTGCATTTTGAATTTTTTAAGTTCTGTTTTAAGTTTGTTTGTCAATTTAATATAATATGTTTTATCTGATGGGTATCTAGTCCTGTGCCACTTCGCTCTTGCTCTTCGTTATACTATTTCAATGAGGATATGACCTATTTGCCATTAAAGAATTGTACATCGATTCACCAAGTTCAATCAAAATCGTTTGAAAAGTCTTCGAGAAAATCAAAAAATTGTGAATTATCGATTCTATAAATCTTCATTTCCGGTTGGTCGATTTTATCAAAAAAGTTGCTGTTACACCCCAGCCTTAATATGTTCGTTTTTGATTTAGGCTGATTCCCCCCCCCCCACACAATGTCTCTCTCTCCCTTTCACACACAAAACCATTTTTCAAGATTTTTATTTTACCTCAGAAGGTGTGTTTTCATCAAAAACTGGAATTTGAAATTTTACAAGATCGTAATACTTCTACCTTACTATATATTTCATACACAGGTCTTAAGTAAAAATTAGGGTTTTAACGAAAGCAATACCACACGATATTTCAACTTAGTTAATATTTAATCTAACTAGAATTGTATCATCTTAGTATATTTGGGTCAAAAGAAAACTATTTTCTTTTTCAGAGATGCGCTACGATTAATGAGGGATTTGAGATCCCGGAAAAAGAAAAGTGGTGGCTCTGTAAACGTATGTGCGAAGGATAATTGGTAGAAAGAATACAAAAGAATAATGACTGTGAAACTCGAGGAATATTTAGCAGCGGTAATAACCGCCAGGCGTATTAATAGAACTCGTTACATTGCTGCAACATTTCTCAAACATTTTTGTGACTTGACCGGGGAGTACTGTAACTTAAATAATCCACAAAACGGACTACAACGGATTCAGGTATATATAGCCGACAGAATTGCACTTTGGTTGGCGAACGTAATGGCGGAGACCGATATAGAAATTTGTAAAGATTATGTTCAAAAATCAGAGCCATATTTAAAAAAAAAGGGAGTAGTGAGAGTATGGGGGAGCTGGTGCACTGATTTGGGCAGCCAATCAGAGGCCAGCATTTTGATGATGTCACACATGGCGGGAGATTTGAATTCAAATATTCGGCTCGACCCGCCCTTAACCACCCACGTGGTCTGTCACGTGGTCTATCACGTGATCATTAGGCAGCCAATCGGAGGCTAGTATTTGGTCTATTTGGTCACGTGACCCCCTGGCGGAGTATTTAAATTGAAATTTAGTTCGACATAACCTTAACCACTCACGTGATCATTAGGCCACGCCCTCTTTTAAGTCACGT
>NW_027108830.1:0-383 GCF_000696795.3 Halyomorpha halys | reverse complement strand
CCATTTTATTACGAGGGTCTCGCGTCCTTTTTCTTTTCGTTCACCGCCAAATTGGCAGGGGCTGAGTCTACCCGGTCGCCATTTTGTATTTGATAGCCACTATTTTATTAAGAGGGTCTCGCAACCTTTTTCTTTTTGTTCACCGCCATATTGGCAGGGGCTGAGTTTACCCGGCCGCCATTTTGTTTTTGATAGCCATCATTTTCATATGAGGGTCTTGCGTCCTTTTTCTTTTCGTTCACCGCCATATTGGCATGGGCTGAGTCTACCCGGACGCCATTTTGTTTTCATATCGTCGCTATCATTTTATTAAGAGGGTCTCGCGACTTGTTTCTTTTCTTTCACCGCCATATTGGCCACGTGACTTATGGAATTGGCAGAGG
>NW_027108829.1:0-1199 GCF_000696795.3 Halyomorpha halys | reverse complement strand
AACCTATGTTCTGAAAACAGTACTTCCTTAGTTTAAGGTCAAAAGTTCTTCATTTTGTGGGACCGCCACTCAATGAAAAAAGTCAACGTCCTAGGCCGGATTCGAACCGGCACCACCAATAGACATCAAATTGGTAAGACTGTGCCTTAACCACTGAGCTACGGGCGGCCCATACTTCCTTATTATGTATATCCTTAAAGTACTGGACCCATGGACTTCTGGATAAAATCATTTAATATTAATATTAATAATATCTAATTGCAAGAAAATTGTAAACCGTAAGAATTAGATTGTAGGAAGATAGTTTGGATTGCGGTCAATAAAAGTAACCATAACAATAACGGTTAATGGCTTTGTTCTTTCATTTTATTTTATTTTTTATCCTTTTATTTATTTTACATAATTCTTAATAATTTAGCCTTAAATGACCGGAAGAGTTGTAGATTTATCTATTAAGATGTAGAGAAAAAGATCTCAACTTTGTATAGAACTTTAAGCATGGAAGATTTTTTCACTACACCCTATCAATAAAAAAAAAAAAGTGTTTATTTTCTGAAGAGTTAATTGTCCCAAGACACAATCCCAATTTATATTTATGATAACCACATGAAAATAAAAAAATTAAATATTGAAAAATTTATTAATGAAAATAATCAACCACTACCTCCGCTACAAAAAAAGTATTATATCATGGTGCTTATGCTATATACTTGCAAATACGCTAAATGTAATGTATTTTATCTTTTTTTTATTTATATATTTTCTCTGCCTAGATTTTTGTCTAAATTTCACCTACTGTAATCACCTAATATTTTGGATAATTCATAAATTAAATAAAATAATTATTGTATGCAACCTAATATAGATACATTCTAAGGATGGGTATCCGTAATCATGTGAAATAGAAAATTTAATATCATTATTATTATGAATACAATAATAATGAAAGTAGTATAATATACAATCCTTAAAGAAAAAATGAAAAAAAAAGTAGGAATTTCTTACACTGAGTATATCTGAAGGGGAGTCAGGAGTTCAATAATTAGTGCACTGAGTGGATTAGTGCAATCATGCACCGATATGATTTTTATTTCTCAGATATAAATTATTATACTGTGTACTATATTTGGCATTGCCTAGCAAATACTAAATTAGAATATATTCGTGAAATAAAAAATAAAAAATATATATTAACTGAT
>NW_027108828.1:70585-80297 GCF_000696795.3 Halyomorpha halys | reverse complement strand
CTTCTGATTGGCTCCTCAAATCGGTGCACCAGCTCGCCCATATTCCCTCTACTGTCGAAAATTTACAACATTTTTTGTGTATTTGATTGAAAAATTAATTAAGATTAAAAATTGGTTTGCTGATTTTTTTTTCACAATACAATTAATACATAACCTTGGAATCAGATTCACGCAGTTTAGCATGGAATTCTCTGTCCTATTTATCCACTAATATTTTTGCAATAGACTTAAGAATTTTAGGTATTTCGAATGAAATCTTAAAAACCAATTAAGGCGATTTATAAGACTTGATATAGAAAATACAGGTACAATAAGTAGAAATCGTGCTTGAAAATTAATTATATTGTAAATTGAAAGAACTCTCAGAAAAGTTAAAAAACACATTATTACAGTTCAATTGTTGATGACAGTCAACAATCTAAACAACATTACATGTTTATTTCAGGTTTAAAATAATTTAGATCGTGGTGTAATCCTGATTTATTACTTTATTTTTTTTCTAATTTAAACAAAATTTCGTTTTTGTTAAAAAAAAGTTTTAAAATAAAAGAGAAATATGAACTGAAAAATGCAATTCAAAGAAATATTTAAAATCAGTGAAATATGATTAAAAAGATTGAAAAATAAAACAGGAAATAGGGATTAAAATATGTATAATTGGGTTAATATGTAAAATATATATATATATATTTAAAAACAGTAAAATGTTTAAAAATATGTGAAATAAAATTGGTTCAGCATTGTTTAAAATATACAGAAATGTTTTATAAACGAAAAAATATGTGAATATATAAAACTCCCATCCCTAGTTATATGTATTGTATTTTGTTATTATACATCTACTAGACTAGGGTTGTTCAACACAAGACAGAAAATTGAGATATCCGGCCGATAGGTTTTTAATATTTTATTATCAATCTTATAATTGAAAGATAAATTAGAGTTCTCTTTCTTTACTGAAAGGGTTATATAGTTCGATTGAAGACATCCTTGATATACGTAACAAACTTACTATATTTTCGAAATAATTATTGTAAAGAGGGGATTTTACAAAAGTGGGGACGGGGAAGGATACAGTTGTGGCACGCCTCAGTATGGGGAAGCTATACTTGTGGCACACGTAATAAAAATATTGGCCACCACTGCGATAGGCATACGTGTATATAGCTCACCCTATAAATATAAATCGTTTTATTAAAACGCTCGCGCACGCCCAACTTTTGTGAGGCACATTATCTTCTCATTTGTTATTTCTATATTAGTTCTATACATTCTAGCTAAGCGTGCCCTATCCTCTGTCAAATAAACAACGCACAACCAGCAACCAAAGGCATTTAAAGGCTGGGAAAAGATATTCGAAATTCACTTCAAAGGTTTGCCGTTCTTAACACAGTTCGATTTTAGTAAGAGTTGAAAAATATATATTTAATTATAAATATGAAATTCAGTTAATATTGTTGTAAATTTTAATATATTTGTCTCCCTTGTCACTCAATAAATTGTTGAAGCGACTTTGAAAAAGTAAGCGACTTCAAAAAAGTGTAATTAGTGTTAAATATCAATTTTGTCCTACAGTTTTCGTGATGTTATTATTTCCTCCCTTTGTGTGATATTAACGTTTTTTTATTGCATAAATTTTTTATTCAACTGAAACAAAAATCATCTTTAATCTCAATTTATTCTCTATATCATTTTTTAAAAAATTTCTCTGTAGTATTTATTTATTTTATTTTCTTAAGGAAAGAATCGTAGATTTTGGTATTTCTTATTTTTTTCTTTCCTAATATTTTTTTCTTTTAAACTAATGAACAAGTTATACAAATTAACTACTTTCTTGTATTAAAACTTATGAATAATGGAAACTACTATGAATATCTGAGATTTTTACGTAATTTTGTATTGTGGACGACGCGTGCGGATCTAGTGATTTTAGGAGGCGTGCCCACCTCTAGGTTAAAATGTAGGTACTGATGAAACTTTTTTGACACTATTTAATTTTATTTACAACTGTACAATAAGTAAATATGTTGTATGTTTCATATACACTTGAAAATCTGGAGAAGGAACCACCCATTGGTGGTACTTCAAGCATTAATTTAAATTAGAAGGTCCCGTGGCCATCTCCTTATCAAACGCCTTGGAGGATTATCAGGGATTGTTAAGGATGAGAGATTATGAATTAATGGTGAGTAAAGGTGATCTGGTGGGATTTGTCAGGATTTATTTTGATTCTCCAGTTTTGACACCATTTTTCAATAGATGTTATGTGTGTCTGTACTATTTGTGATGCATTAGTTGGGTCGTTGTTTACAGACAGTATACACGTGTCATCAGCGTATGTTTTTAGGACTGTGTTAGGGAGGGTTGGGATGTCAGCTGTATAAACCGTATAAAGAATGGGACCTAAGATACTACCTTGAGGAACACCGGCGGACTGAGAAAAGAGAGATGAGTAGGCTAGGTTATGATTTACTTTAAAGGTTCTATCAGAGAGGTAGGAGCGGATTATAAGGAAATATGTAGGGGGTAGGAATTGACGACGTTTATAGAGCAGACCAGGATGCCAGACTTGATCAAAAGCTGACAAGCCAAGAATAGCAGCCAACTGTTTAGAAGACTTTAACAGAGTCTGAAGAACGGTGCAGTTATTACTGTGCAGAGTAAATATCGTATATGGCAGACACTCTACCATGTTATGTAATTTAAAAAACATACCTTAGAATGTTTCTAGGAATATAGAGATGATTTGACAAGATCATGAGGTGCCTTGCAGTATTAGCTATGCTCGGCCACATGAACTTACATGCTTTTAACTACCGTGAACATATCAGGTATCCGTAACCTCTAGTAGCCATGAATGTCGGACTTTGTTCTAATTAAGCATGTGAGTAACAAACCTTGTTACAGGCTTCTTTTTCCCTCCCTGTATTGGAGGAATATGATCGACAAGTTTTAATTTAAAAAATTGCAGTTACTAATCTCAAAATGATGAAACCAGTTATTAGATTAAGAGATGGAGCATTAAATTTTGTTTAAAAAACATTAATTTCTCTATATAAACTTCTCATTTTAATTTTAATATTTTTAATTTATGACCATTTTTTTAATGAATATGAAACCTGCTATTTACACGAAATTCAAAAATATCTGGAACTGCAATTCTTTTGGCGAGGAATACATATTCTTTCACATGACAGTGCCCTACGAAATTCTGGTAACTTTAAGGCATTACTGGACAAAAAAAATCACAGCCACTGAAGCAACTCATGAAATTATAAAATATGGGGTAGTCCCCTTAGTATAATATTAAGGGGAAGTTGTCCTTGAAGAGTGCAATGCGCGGTGTTGATGAGGTTCTGCAGGAAGCTGATGAGTCAAATCAATTCACAAGTACTCACGAACTTACCAGGGTCGAAAAATACTGTTAGTATTTAATCTCCATAGGAAAGATGTAAAAGAGCAGTAGACTGGTTCCTCACGAACTTAATCCTCAGCAATTCACTTTCCGTCGAACCAAAGAAAAGTTTAAAGAACTTCATGGGTTTGAACTCCTGTCTCATCCACCATATAGACCAGACCTCGTACCATTGGATTACTTCTTGTTTTTATCCATGGCCATTTCCACTAAGGGAAAAAAAATTGATAGTTTTGCGGAAGTTGCGGTCCAAGAGTTTTTTGACAGCCATGCCACCATCAGCGTGTGACCGAGCAATGAGGTAGCTAGTGGATAATGACGGTACATAACAATGGGCTATACGTATTAAGTATTAAATTAAATTTAAATTAAAGAAATGATATTACACAAATTTGGTTGAAAACGGTCATTTTTTTTTTATACACACCATTATTAAGACAAATTGTATAAGAAACCTCGTAGTATGTTTAATGTAATAGCATCACACATTTTTCGAACTACTCTAAGTCAGAGAAAAATAACACAGCTAAGAATATTTAACAATTAACTACTACGCGATGAAAAATTTTTAAATTCAGAACATAAGTTAACGTTAAAAAGTTTTGCAAAGTTTTACACTCTAAAATTAGGCAAGCCACAGACTGACCATGGTTAAAGTAAACAGTTTAAAATAGTAACACAACCGATTGGTCTCTGAACATCATTTTGTGTCGGTTTAATTGGGCATTTAGTGAGCCTTTGGTAGTGAACCCTCCTTTCATTAGGTCAGCGGAAGGTCACTAATGATATTTACGATTGTGACTCTATGTAATTACTGCCGCTGGGTTGGGTAGCGCTCTGATCTACATGTGTAGTCAATGAAAGGGCATGTGGCAGGGTCAATGTGGTCCAGGCATCTCAATAGGCTATCTATAAATGTCTCCGTCCTACAATAATATATATTTTATCATTCAAATTGAAATATTTCACAACTGTTAAATTCATTCACATATCTTTCAAAATTTGAAAAAAAATATAGAGGGAGAAATGCTTTAATTAGCCATGCTGTCCAAATACATTGGGTTGCTACAATACATAGCATACCAAACAATCCAGGATCGGACATATATGCAATACATATATTTACAAGTCATAACAAAGTTTTTTTTTTCCTACATTTTCATTTTACAATCAATAATCGTCTGCACACTAAATAAAAACATTTGAATTTTTTTTTCTATTTAAGAATTTCATTCCATTTGACAATTTTATTTCATTTAATTAGTAATTTTATTCCCCCTATTTCACTATTACAGAGGAATAGTGATCCGCTACCCACGTTAAACGAATTTATCATTAGATAGTAATGTAAGATCAAACCAAAACCATAATAGTTACAGGAGTAGATCGGTTTTTAAAAAAATAAATAAATTAAATACAAAAACTAATATACAGATTTAAAAATACAAAAAAGTTAGTTAAGAAGAATACTTAAAAGAATTAATAATTTAATGAATAAATAAGTTAAGGGAATAAATAAGATAAAAAACAAATCGACAGGTCCAAGAAAACAAAATCATACTTATTTGAGTTTAAATTATTTCTTATTCATTAGCCATGAATTTATCTTTTATTTTATACTAAAATACATACTTTTCTCCTTCTTCAGCGAGATATAGTTGTTTCTATCATGACATATCTCATTTACTCACAAACCTTTCATTGTCAAAAAATATGATCCAAGTAAATTTTTTTCATATTTTTGAGGCTAATTAACATTTATACGTTCATTTATCTATATATGGGATATATAGTTTTGAGGTCGCTGACTCCAAATAACCAAATCTGACGAAATAGTCTATGTGTGAAAAGCCTATTTTAAGGAACAAAAATCGTATGAAACTGAAATTATATGTTCTAGACGGGAATATTCCTGCAATGTTAAGCAATTTTTGTATTAAAATTGACTGGCCAGGAGTACCACTGTATAAAATCGATCTTTTAAAAACCGGATCAAACGATTTTGAGTAAACTCAGTGTATCAATGTAAGATGAAGTGATCTTTAATATCAGCTGAATTTTATCACCTTTAAAATAATTTAACAAGGATTTGCAATTGTAATTGCAATTATTTATTTATTGATAATATTACAATCTGCCACAAACTTGGGCAATGGGTAATAGTGATAGTTTTAAAATTTCATGCAAAAATAATAATAAATGAAATAAAATAAGAAAATTAAAAAAAATATATTTATAAATATGGAAATAAATGGATAAAATATCTATATGTATATAAGAAGAAAAATAAATGAAACGAACATAATCAAACTAAGTAAAATAAATTAAATACATTATTTACAATCTCGAATCAAGGATCCCCGAGCTTCCACGCATGAATTACAGGAACTCCAATTGTCAATTTTTTTTTACAAAAGGTCTCTTGGCCACTGCCGTTTCCTCCTTTGAGGTGGATTGTAAGGATAGGTGGAACTGGGATAAGGATTGAACCAAAGGATTGGGATGATTAACAAGGTTTATATGGAATTTTGAGAATTCGCTTGGTATGAGGTCAAGGACAAAAGTGAATGAAGTTCGTTGTGTAGTGTTCTGTAGGAAACATAATAGGGTACAGTGACTTAGCAAGGTTTAAAAGCCAAATTTTCAAAAAATCTTCTCATAAAGTACCTTTAGTTTATTTATTCGAAATTATTAACCATTTCGCATTGTTAATGATAGTATAAAGTGTATAAATATTCACTGAAGAAGAAAAATAGAGAAATAGAGAAAGCAGGTGAGACTGAAAAATCGACAGTCGAGTGTGTCCTTTCTCTACCGATGTCAGACATATGTACACCGTTTTGTTATAATTGTTAAGATGTATTCTTGGTAGCTGCAAAGTTGATAATCGATTCGCTCCTAGAGAAAAATTAAAATACGATTTTTTATAGCTACAGAAAATTATTTTTTATCTTCCAGGATGGTACGTATAACATTCATAGCGAATATTAGTATCCCTATTTTTATATTTGTTTTATATATTAAATATTTTATATTATACATATTTTTATATTTGTAGGAGGTGATTTCGTCAAATTTCTGTGATTATTCTTTTACCTCATTAAATGGATATTAGGGATTAAATGATTTATTATTTGGTAAATTCTGGATCATATCTATTAATTAAACTCTGTTAATTGAAATTAAAAATCTATTTCTGTGTGCGAATTTTACTACCTACACTTACCACTCTATTTTGAGTAAATATTATTTTCATATGTATTTACAGGAAAGTGAAAGTTAAAACCGACTTTTGTCATAATTACCTTGTAAAAACGATACTATATATTTGTGAATTAAGTTTATTTATGTTACCGAATTGGCCAGGACCAGATACGAATCCTTTCATGATAAACTTCCCAACAACCCAAACCTGCTTTTTTCTAACAAGGCTTCTGCTTTATTATCTGATAATCCTCATATGCGTCTGAAAATAAGATGGCCCCGAGATCTTCAACTCTAGAAATGTTATTGAAGTTCTATCAATGAAGGATATATTCTTTACATATTATTATAGAACTAAAAGCAAATTTACTGGTTGTATATATTTTTATTGGAAGATTGTTGATTGACCGTGTGTATAGATGAATGGAATATGGTCCGGGTGCAGTAAAAAAAAAACTCAAATAGTAGAATTATTCTATTTTATTGTGCCAACGTTTCGCCCCACGTTACAGGGCTTCGTCAGGGCTAAAAAAGATACAAACACATAGTTACAAAAGGAAAAAAAAAAGTAAGATATAATAAGAAAAATAGAGAAAAATATTTTTTCTTATTATATCTTACTTTTTTACATTTTATACCCCTGTTATTTTACACTTATCTTTTTTTTTTTCCTTTTGTAACTATGTGTCTGTATCTTTTTTAGCCCTGACGAAGCCCTCCAACGTGGGGCGAAACGTTGGCTCAATAAAATAGTATAATTCTACTATTTGAGTTTTTTTTTTACCGCACCCGGACCATATTCCATTCATATATATTTTTATGTTGTAGTTGTAATGAACGTTGTAAATAACAATAAATAAATTATTAATTAAAAAACAAAATTGTTTGTGCTTTTTTTATCATTGTCCTAACTTATCATCTAAGACTTAAGACCTCCGATATTAAAGTTTCTGAAATCTTTAGCTTTACAACGATTATATTACCAATCTTATTTCGGAAAATTTATTTTTAAATTGGAAATTATAATTCATTTTTAGTTAATTAACAAATACTTTACTTTAATAGCTTATATTTATCTAGTTTTATTCCTGCTTACAATAAGAGATGGTCAATAATTTAAAATTCCTATATCTATATGTATTTAAATTTTTTTTTTTTTATCTGACGATTTCTGTATTTTTCATTATAATTATTTTATAATACGAATAGACAATACATAACGTAGGGAAATACGGCTTAGGTCAATACAGGATAGCAAGAAAGTTTGCTCTAACTTGGAATTGGATACTCTGCCTCGTGATGTGTCTAACTAACAACCAAACCGCTGCTTTTCCTTGATAGAGGCAAATTCAGTAGCACATCTGACAATTTTTTTTAATATTTTGTTTTTTTTTTAAATTTATTTATTGTTATTTACAACTGTATAAAAATATATACAACAAGTAAATTAGCTATAGGTGTCATAGTGACATGTTACAAACATGCGGAGAATCTACCCATTGATAGAACTCCTATAACATTTCTAGAGGAAGATCTCGAGGCCATCTTCTTTTCAGACGTCTAGGAGGATTATTAGGTAATGGAGAAGAAGCCAGGTTAGAAACCAGTGTATTGGGGTCTTTAGGAAGTTTATCATGGAAGGAATGGTATCTGGTTCTGGCCAAATCGGCAACATATAGGACATTGAGGTCCTGATGGATGACTTGATTTGTGACAAAGTAAGGAGCATTAAGGAGTTTACGAAGGATTTTGGACTGTAAGGATTGAATTCGGGAGGAATTTGATGGTTTAGTGGAGCCCTATATTTTAATTTTTTTTTTATTTATTTATTGATATTTACAACTGTATAAAAAATACAACAAGTAAATTTGATCGTAATGACATAATGATATGATACAGGATGTAGAGAAACTACCCAGTAGTAGAACTCTAACACTATTTTGAATTTAAAATTCTTCTAAGATATCGAAGACTGGAGTTGATTTCTGACTGCCCTATTGCAATGGGATAGACGGTAGGAAGACCCTAGTAAAGAGAATAACCCCATTATATAGTAGAATTGTTGGTATATATCTTATTTAAAATAACATAAAAATATTTTTATTTGTCAGATATACTAATATTTACGTAAAGAAGCCAAGTGTCCAATGTTGAAAGGTGTTTATAGCATCGTATAGCAGCGAATTATTATTTTTTTTTTTATTATTTATTTATTGTAATTTACAACTGTACAAAATAATACAATAGGTAAATGTGTTGTATGTTTCCTATACACTTGAAAATCTTGGGAAGGAACCACCCATTGGTGGTCGAATTATAATTACGCATGCATCGATTGACCATGCATCTCGGTTTGACAGACCTTTGTCGATGTTTCATCAGTAGACATAACATTTATGTCTCTTAACTGATCTACGGATTACCAGTTTGGTTGACTAATACTAGGTCTGTAATAGATCGTTGTCAAATCAGTTAGTTTACGTTTTACTACTTCATAAATTCTATTTTCTCTTACAATTTTTTTTTTTAATTAAAGGCCAAAACCAACAGGGTGAAATAAGGGATTAATATTATTCCGACTTTTTCCCTCATTTTTTTCTTTAAAGATGAAAAAAAAATGATGGCGGAAGTCCATCATGAAATCCAGAGACGGATTGAACCATTAACAGGAACGGACCTAATCAACGGAAAGATGTAATCCGGTGAAGGAGGGGGGGGGGCGCGAGGGGCTGTAACAATATATTGATTGGATCTCAAGTCAAAAAAAAAAATATGCGAAAAAGAAAGGGCTAGAAGATAGCGAAAAAAAAAAAAGAAAAAGTATAACCCTTGAGAATAATTAGATAGAAACACCTGTTAGATTCCGGTTTTGCTTATATATCAAATTTCTGGAGCATAATGTGTGTTCACTGTTGGAGGTGAGCCAATCTGGCGGATTTCGATAGTTATAACTAGGGATAGGATTTTATGTGCTAAAAAATCTGAAATATGTACATAAATATGTGCTAATAAATTGTCAAATATTAAAAAAAATATGTATTTATAAATTATGTATTATTCAACAATATAAATTACTAATTAATTAGTAATTTT
>NW_027108828.1:58784-69630 GCF_000696795.3 Halyomorpha halys | reverse complement strand
ATATGTGAAATAAAAATGGCTATTTTTGGCAAGAAATGTCTTGAAACATCGTTAGTTAGTACTTAGAATCGAAGATATCATGGTCAGGTAAAAATATGTGAAAACATAAAAATCCTATCCATAGTTATAACAAAGTCCTGAAACCATTCACTCTGTTAGTACTGTTTCCTATTGTCATCTGACATAATTTAACCATGCTGTGTAGGCCAAATCAATTATTCCCCCGATGATTGGGCATTCAGAACTGAATCCCAACTTCACGGAACTAACTTGTTGATTTTTAATTGCTTCGACTCACCCATAGTTAGGTTACTGCTGAATAATAAAATGACTGATACGTCCTTGTTATAAGTAAAAAAAAAGCTTAATGTTTGGGGGAGGGGAGAAGCAGGAGGGAGAGCTAATTCCCCTCGGCCCGCACTCCAGAAGGGCCCCATAAGAGTAGAATAAAAAAATTATACAGGCAAACATTTTATCCAAAAATGTAAACAAAAAAATTATGTCTATCTACAAAAAATAATACAACCTCCTCTTATCCCTCCCACATTATTTTTAATAACTATATGTTGTATGCAATTATTTTTTTTTTTAATAATTTATTTATTGTTATATACAACTGTATACACAAATTTTCTCCCCCTAGTTTCTAACCTTGCATCCTCTTCCTTTCCTGACAATCCTCCGAGGCGTCTGAAAAGAAGATGGCCACGAGACCAACTAATGTAAAATGTCATTAGAGTGCTACCAATGGATAGTTTCTCTACACGCCTGTAACACTCCAATTTAACTTAGATCAGATTTACTAAATGTATTATAATGTACAGTTGTAAATAGCAATAAATAAATATTTAAAAAAAAAATTCTAATTCTCTTATTGGCCTTCACTTTACAATAAAAACAGATTTTATTCTTAAATGATTTATCGTATTTACAACGGCATCTCACTTTACAAACCTTACAAATGGCATTATGAACGAAAAAACATATATAATGTATTTCTTTTAATAAATGTTCGATTGAATAGTATCAGAATTTTTTGACCACCACGATTGGATTGACTTCTAATTATATTTTTTTGAAGTCGATATCAACCACATTAATAACCCCTGGTCTAAACCATGTATTATTCAAATAAGTCTTTGATGAGGACTAAATTTGCCTAAAAATAAACCATTTTATAGTACAAGGCTATATAGCGACGTTGGTCTATGGTTTTTTATAGGATACAAGCAATTCGGAACTAATTCTCATAATGTATATGGGTGAATTTATTTAGGGATTGTACTGAAAGATTCGGATGACGAAAGGGATTCTGAAGAAATCAGGAAACATAATATTGAATGTCAAAGACAAATGAGTAACATGAGATTTTTTGGATGGTTTCAACAAGACTCCTAATAAAATATTTCAGGTTTTAAGTGTTCCGAAAATACAAGAATATGTTCTACTGCCTAGATCCAATTATAGATTTCTTCGAATCATGTAACAATATCCTTATGGAATTTTGTAGCAACATAAAAATAAAAATATAATAACGTGGTGTTTATAGTTTACCGTAGATTAATATGAGAAGATGGTCGGGGGGGGGAGAGGGGGGGGGAGTGCGATCACCAAATAAACACATGTAAAAAAAAATACAAAAGAGAAGATAACCATAACTCAGAGAAACATAAAAATAAAATAAAATAATAATCAAACAAATTTGGAAATATGCATAACAATGAATTAAATAGAAAATAGTTTATTATTAACAATATAAGTAGATAGAAGTAGATTGATAATAATTGAATATGAATTATAATATTATAGATGTAAGAAGATATGTATAAGATGAGATATGTAATTGTTTAATATAATGAAAAACAATCTGAATCAATATAATGAAATTTAATTTAACATAAACTACACCATTACCAACATATCCCTTTTGACCTCATACTAACCAAATTCTCAAAATTCCATATAAACCTTTCCAACCATCCTAATCCTTTGGTTCAAACCTTATCTAGTTCCACCCATCCCTACAGCCCACCTAGAAGGTTGAAACTGCAGTGGCCAAGAGACTTATTAAAATAAAAAATGGACAATTAGAGTTCTGGCAATGGTCAGATTCTCTACTCAAGTTGAGTGTTTGCAGCTTTAGCGCACTTGCTCAGCCTCCACTGACTCACTACCAGTGATGCGGTGAGAGGGATGCGCTGGGATCTTTTGAGTTCTGCTCTACCCCTCACACGTGGGGGATAGAGTGGGCTCAGGGATCCTCTGCTCGATTGTGTAAATATTGTATATATGTGACTAGAGACTATATTATTTTATCATTATGTTATTTTATGTATTTATTTTTCATACTTATAGCTTGATTATGTTCATTTTGTTTATTTTTCAGTTTGTATATATTTTAAGAGTGTTTTTTTTTTTATTCATTTATTTAATTTTATTTTAGTATGTGTGAGATCATTCATCACTATTACCTATTGCCCACTACTGTGTGGCAGATTGTAATACCTATCAATAAATAAAAAAACAAAACAATTAACTTAATGTGATTTGAATCAACATAGTAACATAAACAAAATGCAGGTGGTTTTATACCTATTATTTGTTGTACAATTTATTTGCTGACCGCACTCGTAATGTCTGGAGTGGAATTCCGTGTACCTAGAATTTGAAGCGATTGTCGAGGACAAAACTTTCTAACAATATTGTAATGCATTCTGGGAAATAGCAAAGGTCAGAAATTCCTAGAACCCTGACAGCCTGACACAGCACAATATATTTTGACTTATGTGTTACGCTTGTTACACCGGACGCAACGCGTGGACTCATTATTATAACCTTTGTCAGGATATACACCTAATTATAATTCCTTAGTTAGAGACATGCAAACTCACTCTTTCTATTAATATTTAGGCAACAAATCAAATTCTAAATATTTCTTTATCTGTAACTAATTCGAATTAATAAATATTGTTAATAATTATCCACGTTCTTTTAATTCTCTTGAACTTGAGTTTTTTGGCCCTTTAAATAATTATTGTTGTTTTTAAGTAGTTACGTACCTACGTAGATAAGCCGTATATCTATATTTCAGAACGAGGGGTAATCAGCGAACTATTTATAGATTAGCAAAAAGTAAGTCATATTATTCTTTCATGATAAATTTTCCTGGCCCAAAAAAAAAACCGAAAGTGAAATATTGAAATTAAATTACTTACTGTGCATTTTTATAACATTTTTACGCACAAATAGTACAATAATTTATACATTGAAGTTGATAAAAAAATTAAATTGCATTAAATCTATCTTGAATTTTTTAGGTACCCCACTGCAATCATAAATTGGGTCTGAACTTCATGAGTCTATATCTCGAACACTTACTTAAAAAATAAGTGATTTAAAAAATAAAAAAATAGTTTTGAACATATATTTTTCTTAACTACCCATATCTCACGGGAATGCACTTTATACTGAAATATCTTCTACATACCTTATACACAGTGTATAAACATAGTATGCATATCACAACCCTTCTTATCCCTTAGACTACGCCTATGTAAGTCGATCACAATACACTTATAAGATAAGCAGATCTTATATACTGACAAGTTGACATTGCTCAACTGTCTTCATAATTATAGGAATGCATGGAATGCTTTTAATCTTTGTGGAATCGAATTAAATTTTAAGAGAGTCGTCTAAATGTTTTTTATCAATTAAAAGGTAAGAATCTAGGTTTGGATGTTAGTATTTGGTTAAAATAAATATCGAGATAAAGGACTGTGTTTGAAAAGAACTGACATGCTTATAAGTCAATCAATTTTGATAGGCCAGTGGCTCTTGAAGACATTAGTGTTAAAGGTTAAATTGATAAAGTGAAATTTTTGTTAAAGATGAACTTTTTGTGTTATTTACTAATGCCTGAAACAAATCTGCACTTCAAAACTGGCTGAATTGCAGAATAATTAAGGCGTTTTACTAAGTAAAGTATATGTAAAGATATATAATTACGTAGAGAAGAATTTCTTTTAATACAATTTTTCTTAAATTGTGTTCACATTTTTTAATTTAAAGTTTTAAGACTTCATTCTCAGGATTCTGGGTTTTGTGAAATGTTTTTTCCTCTATCCATATTACTTGATATACAATGTTTTATGATGTTTTTGAGGTCAAATTAATAAAATATCAAATTAGATTATATGCTTTATTTTTATTATACTATTAACTATATATTATTAACTATTATTATTTAATTGATTAAATAAACAAAAGGACATGACAAAATATTATATAACAATATGGATAAACGGGGAAAAATTACCTATGTGAAAATATATATATATAAAAAAAAAAAGAAAATTTAAATTCAAAATATGGACAAATATGAAGGGAAATTCTGTTGAAAGAAACTATTCTCAACGTTATTGTACAATATATTTTTTTAAAAACTTTATTTATTGATAGATATTACAATCTGCCACAAAGTTGTGGGCAATAGGTAATAGTGATGAATGATTACATTCATACTAAAATAAAATAAAATAAGAAAGAAAAATAAATAAATAAAATTAAATAAGTGCATACAAATAAATAATATCTCTCTTAAATACAAACAGAAGGATAAAGAAAATGAACATAATCAAACTATGTACATGAAAAAAAAAAAAAAAAAATAATCCCTAGTCACATTTACACTCTTATATACAATATTTACACAATCGACCTGAGGATCCCTGAGCCCACTCTATCCTCCACGTCTGAGGGGTAGAGCAGAGCTCTTTGAGATCCCAGTGCATCCCTTTCACCACATCAGAGGTAATAAGCTAGTGGAGGCTGAGCAAGTGTGCTAAATATGTACAATAGTGGTTAATAACTTCACAACTTATTTAGCACTACAGCGTAGATTTAGTACACGCTTGGTTAGAACTCCCCTCCCAAAAAACAAAATAATAGAAAAAAACCTAGCAAAATATATCACTTTATCCATTCTCATCAAACCAACTGTACAATTTTTCAGAACAGAATAAATTCTCCTTAATTTAGTTGTTTGTCAAACTTACAATACTGTTAGGAATGATATCATTTTTCCCGAAGATGTTCTTGTTTGTCCATTATTATACTGATTGCTTAGTATTTTAGATAATCATAGGATACACAATTTCCGATTCGGCTAATTTGTATATACCATTGCATACAAAATGATATGGTATAATTGTATACCTTTTCTTAAAAATTATTTTATTTTATTTCTTAAATTTATTTATAAAATGGAAATGAAAGGAATAAGCATTAACCTTTAAACATCAGAATGTAAATTAACAATCAGCAAGATGGTGATCTCGCTTCATTTCTCTTCCTTGTTCAAGTAACATTTAAATGCAAGCTCTAAGAAGTAAGACTACAAGATCTTATATATAACTATGAACCATTAGACTATTCCTTATCAGACTGCTTTAGCCCGTTTTTACCGACATCTTTTATATTCTGAAAGTATAATGCTTATCAAAATTCATAAACTACAGAACCACTCTCCCCCTATTGGTCCGTTCTGGAATGAGAACATTGGCAAATAAATGGAACAAAACTCAGACTTCAATAACGTTTTAAATAATATCAGAAAGTTCTATGATTGGTAGATAAGGTGTGTATTAACAAAAGAAGGATTGAATATCACAGTTAATCCCATGAAGACCGACTATATTATTTTCTCCTTTCAGAAGAATAAGCGGGGTAAGACCTAAAGTCTATAGGGTAGCAGGGAGCAAGAATGGACCATACCATGTCACCCTTATTCAACTTGACACCTCACCACTGCAATAAGATCAAGCTTGTTAGGACCAAGTCTTACAGGCTTAATAATCTGCTAACTTCTCCTAATCTTTCAATCTGCCTCAATTTAATGATTAACACGAATATAACCAGGCTATCCCAACTCTATTACCTATTCTTATCAACATAGCACCTACGGCAAAGAGGCTCCAACAGAGATATCCAAGTTTCAGAGATGATTCTCCAACGTATCGTGAGACATATCACTTCAAAGAGTAAAGACGGACCAAACTCACACGACACTCGGACTATAGACTGTATTTATAATATAATTTAATGAATTTGTATAATTTATCGCGTGGAGACATATCTAATTTTTTGTACGAACTCCTTATTCAGGACACTGACACCGAAAAGACGGCCACAAAGGTGGCGGAGACACATTTTAAACAACAGCCATAGTGTAAAATGTGGACTAATAACTGACATACACTTGACCCAACCTGGGAGCCTCATCACCATTAGACCTATACCGTGCATTTCTCCTATTTTCAAATTATCCACTGAGGAAGCGGAGCCCCTCTTCAATGCTGAAAATTATGTCCCCTCAACACGTTTTCTCATCATCAACTATAGAAAAAAAAAAACTTTTAATAATTTTTTTTTTAATAACTTATTTATTGATATTTACAACTGTATACAAATATACACATCTAGTAAATTTGCTGTAAGAGATATTATGACATGATAAAAACTTGTGGAGAATCTACCCATTGATAGAACTCCAAAAACATTTCTAAAGGAGAAGATCTCGAAGCCATCTTCTTTTCAGACGTCTAG
The DNA here is from genome assembly GCF_000696795.3 of Halyomorpha halys. NCBI lineage: Eukaryota > Metazoa > Arthropoda > Insecta > Hemiptera > Pentatomidae > Halyomorpha > Halyomorpha halys. Next base: position 63,024 of record NW_027108828.1, on the reverse strand, counting down.
GAGGATTATTAGGTAGTGAAGGAGAAGCCAGGTTAGAAACGAGTTGGTTTGGGTGGTTGGGAAGTTTATTATGTAAGGATTGGTATCTGGTTCTGGCCAAATCGGCAACATAGGGGTCATTGAGGTCCTGATGGATGATTTGATTTGTGACAAAGTAAGGAGCATTAAGGATTTTACGAAGGATTTTGGACTGTAAGGATTGGATTCGAGAAGAATTAGATGGTTTAGTGGAGCTCCATAGCTCAACTCCGTATGTCCAAATAGGCCTTATAATAGTCATGTAGATCAGTCTTTTGTAATGGATTGGAAGTTTGTATCGTTTGTCTAGTAAATGTTGTAATAGTCGGAATCGACGAGCAGTTTCCTGTCTTTTCAGTCTTGAATGAGGATTCCATGTCAGTCGTTTGTCCAGATTTAGTCCTAAGTAACGGATCTGTTCAACAGGAATGAGTGGGTTATTATTAAAAGATACTGTAGGGCAAGACGAAGGTTTACGACGAAGGGTAAATGTGATTTGGTGGGATTTATTGGAATTTATTTTAATCCTCCAGTTTTGGCACCATTCTTCGAATAATATTTTTAAATAGTTTATTTAAATTAAAATAAACTATAAAAAATTATTTTCTCTGATATTCAAAACGAATAAATATCCAACTATAAAATATAATCTGTAGTAAAAATAACATTATTTTTTAATATAGATTTTTCACGATTGAAATACTTTCCATTACTCTGTACGTCATACATGAAAAAGTAAAAGCAAAAATTTAAAGATGATAGACCTTACCTTATTTAAGAAAGGGCCCTGTTTTCTATATTGGCCATGCTACTAATTGACGAAGGATAATGGACCTGAGTTTGCGCTATTATTGACTTCCAGGAGGTTATTAATTGCTTTGAGAAGAAACCATGCTTTGTCACAAGAGGAGTTGGCTTGATTGGAAGAACAGGATTTATTTATCGGCCTTCAATTTATATGACCTAATTGAGGTAATTACAGGGCTGTTCATGACGCGTAATTATTTCCTTACGCATCGCGAAAGCTTTTAGGAAAAAATTGATATGAAAAATGATAACAGAGAATCTTCTATAAAAAAAAAAAAAAAAAAAAAAAAAAAAAAAAAAAAAAAAAAAAAAAAAAAAAAAAAAAAAAAAAAAAAAAAAAAAAAAAAAAAATTGATTTTTCTGTACAAAATTAATACTATTATTCTGTCAATAGTTTTTCTAAAACTATCAGACCCCACTTAATTTTCACTATTTTTTGTGTAAATGAACTAAACTCCTCATTCCATATTCATAAATTCATGAGAATCATAGTTGTATTAAGTATTTATTATTATACAAAATACAGCATATAGGCTAAAAAATACAATATTATTAAAATCTCTATTTATAAAATGTATGTGATTGGAAAAATACCGCAATGAAATAACAAAAATAAAAGTGACCAATAATTGAAATACAAAAACTATGGGGTCTGGTTTATTAATTTTTCTACACAAAAAATTGTCTTCTATATGATGTTAAATACTATCCCAATACTAAAATTTAGGAGACGAAAGGAAGATGGTCTAGAAAACAAATTCATATATTATTTAAGCTATTTAATGTGTACCAACGTAAAAAATAATGTAGTAAAGTAAGATAAAAAATAACATGAAATAAATGTAAACTAAGGTGTGGTTCAATATGATTTAAAATATTTGAAAATTTATAAAAAAATTAACAAAATAAATTACTGTATGAAGTATGCCTTCAACTGAAAGCCAGGCACACATTCACTTTTGGTTGGCTGGTTGGATTTTAGTGGACTGTATAATTGAAAAGTAAAACATGATTAAATGAAAATAAAATTCTATTATCTAAGTTACATGTGGTGTAGAGGGTGGCCGAAATAAAACATTTATGATTAGATGGTTAGTTAATTTAGTATAACTGGGCTATGGAAAACTGTGGATTTAATGTGGTGGTTGATGGTAATGAGGATGTTAACTGCGCTAGTGCTGCATGCATTATGGCAGCCCTTCCAATCCATTTCAGACTTTCTGTTATCGTAGGTAACCCGAAACAATTATAAAAAATAAAAATAAGATGTACAGGGAAACGTATAGGTAAATACAAATTACAAACAACAATTAATAAATACGGAAATAATAACAACTAAAAAAGAAGACAAAAAAAAAAGATATAAAAATACAGTACCGACTAAAAGGCTGAAAATAAGAAAACAAAAAATATCAAGAGAAAAAGGGAAATTATAAACATAATAGGAAACCCATCTTACTGAATGGAAGTAAACAAAAAAATAAGGTGAGTGCCGATGAGAAGACTGCATAGAGGAGTGAGGGGAATATTTGGTTACAATTAAAAGCAAAAATGGTAAGATAATATTAGGAAATTTAAGAAATATTAAATATAGGCAGACATCAAATGTTAATATACATAATTAGGGGAAGAAATTATATATAAAAAAATATAAAGATAAAATAAAAAAAATGAAATAAAATTAAAATAATGGATAATACAAATATAATATAGTGAAGAAAAGAAAATATATAAAGTTGAATAGAGATACAAAGGTGTGTAAATTTATATAATAAAAACATTAATTTTTGATGTTAATAAATAAATTCATTAATTAATGATAGAGTAAAAAATAAAATAATTACTATATATATAAATTTACTTCTTCCTATTATATATTACACACTCAATTTATGATCTTTCAATAAAATATAGGATAACTGAAAGGTTGGGGTGAAAGTAAATTTAAAACTTTTGAACAATTTTATTCAATTTCAATTTTTTGACTGTCATCATAACGAATTGCTGTTGAGATAATAAGAAAAATGAATAAGTGAAACCGAACCTAAAATTTGATCGACGTCAAATACCAAGTATCCAAATCTACCTCATCCATTGTTTTTGTGAGCTAAAAAATTTTTATTGATCGTATGATGAAAAATCTTTAAAATTGACGACAAAAATTCACCATAAATGGTTAAAGGAAAATTTAATTTTATAAATATAACTCTGGTTTTACGAGCATGGTATACAAAAATCTAGGTCATAGGGTTCGAGCATAGGACACCACCTGGTGTTGGGAGGGTTGTCAATCAGCTCACAATGCTATACCACACCCTGACTGAGTATGGATAAAACCAGGACGGAGATTTTGTTTTTCTTATTGATTTGGAAATCTATCAAGATCCAATGCAAATATGGGCTGACCAGTACCTCGATGATTCTTATAATACGAAATAATGTCATAAATAGTCAATTTTTGATTCAAAATTTGGTCATAATTTCTACTTGGTAGTAGAGATCAATATCTACAGAGTCCGTCCAAATTATGAGGGGGACAAGTTCCCCCGGAAACTAGTGTTTTATTGAATAATAATAATACAATCTCACTATTAAAAACAATAAGTATTATCATTTTAAGTATTCATTTATACTATAATACAGAAAATGAACAAAAAAAAAATGTAAATGATAATAATAGTGCATACAAAATGAAAATAAATAATGTTAAAAGTAAAAAAATAAACAAATATGATATTTATACATCAAAATATGATTGTTATAATAAAATAAATTAAATAATAACAATTAATAAGATTTTAGATTGTAAATTATTTTAGTATAATAATCCCTATTAAAATGTTTCACTGCAAATTTCTAAGTTTAAATCAGTTTGTTAAATTTTAATTTTTTTTTTTAGATTTTCGAATTAATAGAGAGGTTATACCCCCTTTTTAATATGTCCTATGACGAAGTCCCTCAACGATATAAAAAAATATCGTCCAACAAAAATATTGTGATTTTTCTGTTATTCACCTGAATCTGGCCACATCTTTGAAATTATTGACTTTATCAACATGGAAGTAGTTTCATTTGATACAGAAAAAAACCCTATAAATTATTTTTCAAGTATCCCGCTTCCCAAATCGTTTATAATATTGAAGGTTGTGACTTTGTAGATCTCATTTCATATACCAAAGTTTCATTGATATAAAAAGTTTGTCGTTTATTTAATCGATTTTTCATGTCCTATTAGCACAGTGCACTATCATCAAAATGAACTGACTTTTTGCAATGGTTTAAATAAGTATTTATAATTATTATTTATATGTTCTTCTTTTTCGTTTTTTATTATTTATTTGAGAATCAATATATTTAATCATTTATTAAGAATACATAATTGTTATGCACTGCATATAACGCAGATTATATATAT
>NW_027108828.1:37127-57789 GCF_000696795.3 Halyomorpha halys | reverse complement strand
AACAGATATGGGTCTTTTCATTTCAAACTCCTTAACCATCCTAACCCATTAATTCTTAATCTTTCATTCTTAACAATCCCTGATAATCCTCCGTGGCGTCTGAAAAGAAGATGGCCACGGGACCTTCTAATTTAAATTAATGTTTGAACTACCACCAATGGGTGGTTCCTTCCCAAGATTTTCAAGTGTATATGTAATATACTACATATTTACCTATTGTATTATTTTGTACAGTTGTAAATTACATTAAATAAATAATTTAAAAAAAACTTTTATTGAAAAATAAAATTTTACATCAAAATTAAAATAAACTTCTTACAAAGTAGGAAAAACTTAGCTGAAGGATAGCAACTTCATGTCTTGTGACTAAATCCTAATGAATTTCACACATCCTAGACGTCGGCATTTTGTCCATTCATTTATCTTATAATATTTCTGAGAATCCTTCAAACCGCTTCCTCCTTCATCCAGTGGTTTTCTGCCACCTCCTTCATTTATCTTTATAACTATTCTTCCCCTCCTCTTATAAATATCCAATTCGGTTACTTCTCTCTGACCCTGCCTCTTACATAAGCTAACATTATTGATCGGAATCCTTCACATGCAGCCTAAACATCCCCACACCAAAGCTTCTTCTATGTATTCATATGAAGCTGTATGCATAAGAAGGATAGACATTCTTAGGATAGACATAAAGAAAAAGAAATACGTTCAATTATAAACTAGTTTTTAGATTACCTTCTCTGGCAGTGGGTATCTTTGGTCAGCAAGTGCACCAGCACATACCACGTGTGAAAATGGAAAACAAATTATAAATAATAATTATGTTCTCATAACTCACAAATGACTTTATTTGTTTTTTGTAATGCTTACATGGAAGAAAGGATATTTATTTACTTTAAAAAAGCAAAACAAAAAATATATAATTATATTGTATAATTTTAGATATTATTTACATTTACTGGGAGCGGCTTGGTTCTGGGGTAAGGCACTGTGCTACTATCTCTAAGGACTCGGTTTCTAATCCGTACATATAATTATTCTGGTATTGTAGCCCTAAGTCCTTCTGGAGTCCATCCAGCCTTATGAAGTGGGCAACGTTAATTGGGAATATATCTCGCGGTCAAGCGTGATTATGATCACTTCCTTGCACAACAGTTGGTCTAGTAACAGTACTTCCTTACAAAGTACTGCATCACTGAATCTTCAAAGGTTTAATGGCATAAATTTATCTTATTATTTGCAGTTACTTACTTTTAAAATATTTTAGTTAGTTGATTTTCTCTTCGTAAACATTACATTTATTTGTATTGCTTATACATTTTTCCTTATTCCCATAAAAAAATATTTAAATGATGAATTTTGTCCAAATCTATAATTATAGGGACTCCTTCTAAAGATAAATTTATTAATAAATTTAAGAAAATTCGCAAATTAGAAAATTTTTCTATGTGTAATTTTGCAACTTCAAAAAAAGCAGATGATTCGGATAAGACCTTCGATACGCTTTTGTTACAACGTAAATATTTCAACGTCGCTTCGACAAGGCTAATGATACGTGACCTAAGGGTTCTCAATATCCCCTTGTTAAATATAACGAGAGACAATATCCCAGAAAGGGAAATATTGGGGAGAGGCCTTGTTCATTTATTATTCATACCGCCAGGCACTCTAATCAGTAGATGGGACAAAAACCTGTAAAACATTCAAAGGTACTGCCAGGTGGACAAATGTATGGTAAAGAGCATTTGGTCAGTGCAGAAAAAATATATCTTTCATATTACTATACTATCAGTGAATTGTATTTAGTACAGTAGCTAACTAAAATTAGATTAAACTAGAAATGTAAATTATAACTATAATAAAAAACAAAACATAATTGTTATTGTTCATTGTTGTTTAAAGGCGTAAAACCCTCTGGTCATCAACGCCTATGGCATGATAAAAGTAAAAAAAAAGATAAAAAAAAAAATAAATAAAATAAAAAAAAATAAAAATCGAAGAGGAGTTATAATTTATAAAGAAGGCGATGTGCTTTTAAAAATTCAAACACTAATGTAAATTTAGCTTCCTCATCTGTAAGAGCTTCTGATAGATTTGGGGTCAGTCCTATCCTGTTTATTATTAGCCAATACATTCTTCATAAATATGTCTAATCGTAAGAATGAACTGAAAATATTTCCACGTTGGAGGTAGCAGTTTTCTGATCAGTTAAGAGTGCGTGAGGAGAGTATGACCTATTCTCAAGCGGGTTAGAGCAACTTCCTCCCTGCGGCTGTTGCGGTAGGATGTTGACCATGGTTTTACTGATCGTTTTATTTATTTTAATTTACTCGGAGAGCTTTCATCCCTCTTGGCCTGCCATTTTTCTAATATTTGTAATTTAAGGGGTGAAACGAGTTCTGATAGGGTAAGAACGGCGGTGGCTCTCCAGGGAGCGTGAGTGCCACTCTGGCAGCTTTGTCTGCGAGCTCGTTACCAACAATGCCAATGTGGCTTGGAGCCCATATGAAAATAATGGATTTACCTTGTGATAATTTTAGAAGAAAAGATTGAATTCTGTAGTTCTCCCTACTTATTACTTAGTAGTATCTCAAAGACCTCTGCTCTACCTCTCATACGTAGGGGATAGAGTGGGCTCAGAGATTCTCAGGTGTTACAGATTAATTAATTACAGATAGTGTAAATATTGTATATAATAGATTAAATGCGACTGGTGATTATTTTATATATTGTTTATGTAATTTTTTTGTTTTTATTTATATTTATTCTTATAGTATTTTATTTTAGTATGAATGTAATCAGTTATCACTATTACTTATTGACCAACATTGTAGCTGATTGTAATATTTATCAATCAATAAACAAAAAATTAACTGTTAACTAGGGTGGAGAGAATATCGAACGTTTTCAGGAAAGTGGGGTTTTCTTTGTGGGGGGGGGGGGAGATTCTAATTTCAGTCTAATTCGAACCTGAAAATAGTAAAGGTTTTACCACTAGTATATAATATTTCTATTTAAAAATGAAATTAAAGGGATTAAATATTTTTCAAAAAATATTGCAAAATAAATTAAACTACTTATAAAGAAATTTAAACATCTGATTTTATATTCAAAAAGCATTTCGAATTTTCAATATTCCACTTAAATGAACATAAGTTGGTTAATTTGTCCCATTATATGGCATTGCACGTAGCAATTCAATTAAGCAGCCTGGGCTAAAATTCAGTTTCCAGTTGGGAAATGTTGAGTGTTGAAAACGATAGATTTTAAAGGGAACAGTTCAGCGAGTTCAGTTACTTATAATCTAACAGTATTAAATTCGAAATTTTCACACATTGAATAAATTGTGTATTTATAGAGAAATGTTGAAAAAAACAATACACGACCTCATACCAACAAAAACTATGTATCTGCATAATCAGTTGTTATAACTTCATTAATAATAATGGTCATTTTTCACAGAAAATACATCTCTTAGAAAATGTTTTACATATTTTAAATATACAAAGCTAATGTCTAGAAAATATAATATTTTAAAATGAATAATGGTTACATTGTCACTATTAATATTACTATTACTAACGAGGAATTTAATACCGAAACGATTATGTTTTTTACTTTTTTTTATTTTTCATAAGGAAGCAAATCATCAAAAATGGCGAACAATTGTCGGCGATTTATGCCTTCAGGAAGTGTTAGAAAGGAAGAATTACTGATATAAAATCGTTTTAAATTTGAATTTTTTATAAGAATAATTCTTTGAAAGTACCTCTTTCAGTTAGAAATTCCAAATTTAAATACGCTGAAATAGAATTCTAATAATTTATAAAGTCGACTTCACTACCAAAGAAAAATTCATTCTCTACAACTATAACTCTCGAAAAAAAGTTGAGTGTCAATTGAGTCTTGAACAATATCTAAAACTGAATTAATTTCCTACAAAATATTACCTTTATTTCCTTAATGAAGCATATTCATTTTAATTACAGCCGATAATAAGAAAATTTTTAAAATATCTGAGCTTTTATTGCCCATTTTCGTACACAAGGTAAAGGTAAGACAAAAAGTAAATTGACCGTATTTACCTCGAAGCCGTTGATAAAGTCCTTATCTTATTTGCTTCGCAGTGTCCTCCATCGGCTTAATAAAGTCGAGGGTCTTAAGTTTAATCAGTTCTGCTTTCAATTTAGGCTATGATTGGATTCCAACTACTGCTGCTCGCCGAAGGATTGTTGGACCATTGTTGTCTGTCGTAATTAAATTAATTGATATTAGGACTTTAATGACGGTGATTAGATACCTAAAGAAATATAATGCATCGAACTCCAATTAAGTGTTAAGCAATTCAGGCCGGATCAAATATCGGCCTATAATTATAAGGTATTATAAGTTATTTTTATTTATTAATTTTTCTGATTCTTACCGAAATATTGAGTAGTTTGGAAACATGGTGGATAATAGGATGTTGCTAGAAACTCAATTATGATAATAATGACTCTAACATGGAACCAGTACGAGGAAAGTTGTGTATCTATTTTAGTCAATTTATGTACCTTGTTTATACCAAATAAACTTATTTATACATGCTCCATCCCATATGTAAAAATCATGTTTTAATTTATTGAAGATTAGTAATACAAGTTGACACAACCAAAGCCAGTGGATATCAGTTCTAAAAGTCTTCATTCATACCTTATATACAGGAAAAAATAATGGAAGAAAGAATATAATAAATTAACGAGATAGATATTAAAAAATAACAATAATTAATAATATTATTAATAAATAATAACAAAAAATCTCAAAGTTATAAAAATAAGTAAAACAATGTAATAATGGTACTAATTAAATTATAGTAAACTAATTTAAACAATTAATATTATTAATATATGGGTGACAGACCATAGAGGTTTAAGTCCTCGCGCGATGTATTTCCTCCCACGCCTATTTTTTGTGAGTGCCACTCATTACCTAACGGGCCTCACAAATGTCTGGGGGAGGTTGTGAGTGAGTTTTGTATTATTTTATGCTTAAAAAAAAACCTGGGTGGGAGAGGGACTCGATCTAACAACCTTTGGGTCGGTAGACTGGTGCGTTGCCACGCTGCTACCACTGCCCCTTTAATTTAAACACTAGGTAAAAAAAAATATTTCATTTTAAAACGCAATCGCACCTGTATACAATAGGGGCATTCATGATCTTTAGTATAACACGTTAAAGCCTGTTAAATAGAGGAATATTTCCTTCTTTTACCATGTTAAAACGATATAATATATAACATAGTTGAGAGTCTGTTACTAGATCTGTTAAATGGAGAATGACTTCACGCAACAGACAAGCTGAGCTCGTCACCGTTTTGTTAGATTATTTGCTCGTAGTTTGTATTTTAATGGTGTGTTGTGTGCACAAATACACAAAACCAGAGTTTTGATGTTTTTAAAACTAATAAAGCAATGTATGACAATAATTATAATGTAATGACTGCTGACAATTAGATTATCTTGATTCTCTTCCTCACAAATTAAAAGACCAACAAGGGGCTCTATTTTCACACAGCTTCCACTTTTCATTCAATTTAGGAATTTTGTAATAAATTACCTTAATCAAAACTTAGAAGTAAACAATAACATGAAGTTTTGGAAGTTAAGGTTATAAAACAAGTTCCACAGAAAATCCGCTTGGAGCTCTCATGCATTTAACATATAACATAATTTTAAAAATGGCTGCTCACAATCCTATACTTATAACATTTAACTCGGTAAAACATTTTACATTTAACACATCATGAATACCCCTGATATTTATAGTCAGAGCTGAGCACTCTTTACCAACCTTTGCTGCCCTCAAGTAGAGGACAAGAGATACACTCCAAGAGATCCTAGCGCTTCTCTACCAGCTGTGTCAGAGGTAGCGCAATATCTAAGTTAGGCTCAAAAATCACAGAATTCTTTCCATGATAGCATTAATTTGTTCTTTTGGAATCTTTATTTAACAGCCATGACAAGGGACAGGATTTTCGTCCAATTACATCTTTTGTTTCCAAGATTAAAATTCCACTGAATCTCAACATAAAATATGGTAAATACATTCATTTAACAGTAATTTTATATCGCACAAAATCATACGTTTTGGAGTTTTTACGTTTGCATATTTTGAGCTGTGCAAAAAATTGCACATTGCACTCTATTTTAGCTGTTAAACGACAATTAATGTTTAAACTAAATTTCTCATATTATACGTGTACGTATATCAATACTTATTCATTTTATTCACTTATTCAATATATAATTGATATTTGACAAATTTTTGGTTAGGCATTTGAAGAATCGAATTCAACAAAAAAAAAAAAAATGAACAAGTGAACAAAAGTGTTGAATATTCATGGAACCATTATTTTCGGCTAGCTATGAAAAAATCCCTCTAGAATAAACTTATTATAGATAACGTTCATTGTAATTGTTTTTAAATTGAATTTCCACTCCGCCTCTTCATTTTTTCCTTCTGACATGGTCGTGACTTAAATAAATTTAGAATTTTAATTTTCAGCCTGACATTCTAGTTCTTAGTAGTTATTTTAAACTTATTTAAAAAAAAAAAATAAGCGACAAAGGAGATAGCGGTGTTAACAACTTATTTAGGAAAGGTTAATAAGGTTAATAACGGAGGCATAAAAAAAGATATCTCCAGAATTAACTGAGGATATACAAATGAAATAAAGATAAAAAAATGAGAAAATAGTGACAGATGAAAGATAAAAAAGGGTATTGATAAAAAAAAATAATAACTAGATAATTAAACGAGAAGATAAAAACAAAATATAAACTAAGACTAACGACAGATTACGAAAGGATATAACAAAAAGGGCGTAAATTGTAAGAGGCAATAAGAAGATAGTTACGGAAAAGAATAAATAAATCAAAGGCATATCATTAACTGCGGTACGCTAATTAAAATCTAGATTAAACAAACGAAGAGGCGAATAAGAGGAACTTATGATGAAGAAATTATAAATTAACTATCTAGACCAATTATAACAGGCTATAACGAGCGTTAATAAAGCCGTCCTTGATCACACTTTAAACAAAGTAACTCTATTATATAATAAGAACATTGTATATTGTGCTACTAATCTAATATTTTAAGAGAAAATTTGTAAATGATTATACTGAAGAAAAATATCACTTTGAGTACAATCCGCAAAGTAGCCCATTAACTTTAAAATGTGTAATCTCTAAGAACAAACATTATCTAAATTTAATGAATTATTCAAGAATTAAACGAATATATAAGAAGTTAATTTATGGTCATATAAATAATTAATTAGTTATATGTACCATTATAATTGACTTACAAGTTAATGTCCTCGACTTAAGAGCTCATATTTAAATAAGGCTTAAGCCCTAAATTGACATAAACGTTCCAGCAATTTATACACGATATTTTTTTGCACCAATTTAGGCTAGAACAATTTGAAGATATTAAAATGTGTCTTTGGATTGTTGGATTGAACTGTTAAAATTAAGTTTACAAATTTAATCATACACAGAGTATAAGTAAATTAGATAAACATATACGAAAATAAACATATCTTACATCTAGCATATGTGCAGAGTATTTCAAAAGTATAATATTATAGGAGTCTTATTACATGATTTTTTTTTTATCTTTACAATAATTTTTATTTTTAACTATAAAATAATTACAGTCTGCAAAGCCATTATCTTTGCGGACACGGACGCATAAATAAATTTCCTATTCAATGGATATATATATTCCACGATTTTAATGATGCATAAACTTAACAAAGAATAACATGGACTTATAATTATAAAAAATATGGAACATTAGCGTTCTTCTAATCTGCTCTAAAGTTTTCAAAAAATTATTTCATAAACGTATACTTAACATACTGTCTGAACAAAACATATTACTCGACTACCAATTTGTAATTTCGCACATTACATTCCACAACACAGCAACTACACTACGCGGTTTATCTCTTAAGTTCTTGAACTAAAATAATACTCTTCTGGAGCGTTTTTGGATATGCCTCAGTTGCTTGATAGGGTATGGAAGCAAAACATTTTTTTTTAAACTAAAGCCAATTATCTCAAGTACTTATTATTTAGTTCTACAATAATTTCTTTATGAAGGCTTCTTCTCTGTCCGACAAAGCTCGGCAAATTCATCAATCAAACCAATATCTGCAGGATTTCCTCAAGGTTGTATCCGGCCCCACCTCTGTATTTAATATTCATACATGAATAACCGACAGACGACAAAATTACAGCTGCAACGTATGCCGACGAAATGAATCATCACGAAAAACAGACCCTTTATTCATAGTCATAAGTAACCTTTTGTCTTAAGTAAGTCCTAAATAAGTTACAATATTTGTTCGTGGTAAAGGGTGGTTGTCTATGAATACTATATAGTATATAGTGGCTTTATTTTATAACTGACTATTTTCTTTGGTTCCTCGGCATGCATAAAAGATGCTCGTTTATGTTGTGGGATCTTACGTTATTTACTTGTTTTGTTTATAATCATAGATCCAGGGATTAGAAGGGGCTCTTTCGTACCGCTACTACTTACCACTCATAATTTTCTTCAGATGTGTTTGTTTGTACTTCTTGCTGCAGATTCACGTTCGTTGTATGATTTAAATAAAGATTAATGTGGTAATGGTACGCAGGGCAACTGTGGTGCTCTGGTTCCGGGAGCAGTAAAAGCCCCGATTTTCAAATTTTTCAGAAAATGTAAATTGACAAAGTTTTTGAGATGAAGGATTTTTAATTAATATATTTCGAAATTTATATGACTAATGAAAATTCGCTAATTCAGATTTTTCACTAATAAATAAATAAAAAGCTTCTTTTCCTGACATTAATTTTAAGACTACTTTCGATATCTTTTTTTTTTTTTTTAGTAATTTATTTATTGATATTTAAAACTGTATACACATATATACAAAAAGTAAATTTGCTGTAGGTGACATAGTAACATGATAAAAACATGTGGAGAATCTACTCACTGATAGAACTCCAATAACATTTCTAGAGAAGAAGATCTCGAAGCCATCTTCTTTTCAGACGCCTAGGAGGATTATTAGGTAATGAAGAAGAAGCCAGGTTAGAAACAAGTGGATTTGGGTGGTTGAGAAGTCTTTCAATATCTAGAAATATATTTTAGATATTTTATTTAGGTGATGTAGAATTATTTTGGAAAGTTCCGTCAAACCTAATTAGAGATTAATCCTTTTTTTTTTTTTTTTTTTTTTTTTAGGATTATTTGCTTAGTACCCCAGAATACTGTAGGCTTAGTAAGGCCATAAGAGTTTTTACATGAGGTTGATATTAAATATTTTTTAACAGTAATTTGAATTCTTTGAAAGGGTTTTCCATAAATAACGTTCGTGCATTGCCAAAAACAAAATACTAATTAGACCATAATGAGGACACTTAAATCTCTCAGCGTATATTTTGATATCGATAGGCATAAATTCCGTTAAAATCAAATCTATCACACCGGCGTGGGATTGAAAGGTGGTATTTTCAACTTAATTTACCCTGGGACCTTAATGAGAGTGTAACATCACTCCCGGATTGCCCTGTGAGAAAAACAAGGTTCTGAAATAGAAAAAATACTTGGATAGAAGAAGATTCAGATTTTCTCCTGTTGTTAATATTAAATATTTAATTATTGATTTAAATTTGATGGTACCGTAGCCATCTTCGGAGAATAAAATAAATGGAAACTTGTATTTCCAAAAAAATGAGACCTTATTGGAACTAGCCTCATTCAGGAGGTAAGGAAATCAATACCTGTTATAAAAAAAAATTAATATTTTTTTTTAATCAAAGTTAGGTACTATTAAAAAAGTTTCCCCCTAATTATTTTGTCCTGAAACCACCTAATAACAGATAGATAAAACACTGTTTTAAGTTGGATTTTTTTAAGGTAGTATCCTTGTTCCCATCCTCTACACCGTCTATACAGCAGACATTCCATCCAATCCCTAACACTATCCTCACCACGTATGCCGATGATGTATGTGTACTCACAGTTAATAATAGCCTATTAATTGTATCCCAAACTCTCCAATCCCATACCACAGCCCTCGAAGAATGGTGTCGTAATTGGAGGATTAAGATAAATTCCAACAATTCCCATCAAATCACCTTTACCCTTTGTCGTAAACCTACCGACTGCCCTACAGTTTCATTTAATAATGTAACTCTTACCCCTGTCGAACAGATACGCTACCTTGGACTACATTTGGACAAACGAATAACCCGGAATTCTCACACAAGACTGCAAAGACAGGAAACTGCACGTCGATTTCGACTATTACAGCACTTACTAGACAAACGGTCTAAACTTCCAACACATTACAAAAGGCTGATCTACATGACTGTAATAAGGCCAATCTGGACATATGGAGTTGAGCTTTGGGGCTCCACTAAACCTTGAAATTCCTCTCGTATCCAATCCTTACAATCCAAAGGCCTTCGTAAAATCCTCAAGGCTCCTTACTTTGTCACAAATAAAATCATATATAAAGACCTTAATGTTCCCTATATAACCGATTTAGCCCGAACCAGATATAACTCCTTCCATTATAAACTCCCTAACCATTCAAACCCCCTAGTTTCTAATCTTACATCCTCTTCCATTCGAGACAATCCTTCGAGACGGCTGAAAAGAAGATGGCCACGAGACCAGCTAATGTAAAATGTCATTAGAGTGCTACCAATGGGCAGTTGCTTTACACGCATGTAACACTCCATTTTAACTAAGATCAAATTTACTTAATGTATAATGTAAAAAAAAAACGTTATTTTTAGAATAAAAATTTCCTCTTAATTTCGAATTTTTTTTTTTTATTAGGCCGACAAGTGATATAGGATTAAATAAGAATACATTTCCTATTCATGTTCAACTCCTAAAGTTTAATTACATCGGTGACATTACTTAGTCATGCGGATCCATTAATCTGGGGGGAATTGTACATGTTGCGGTAAACCTGACCATAGACGTAGATCTGTAGATTATAGTTTCATTTAGTGACATCAAAGATGAAGGATGAAGCTGCAATAACCGAACTTGAAGGTCTTCATCTCAATACCCCGGAGCTTCGCTGAGTTTCATAATTAATGTAAAAGGGTTTGAGTTACTTGCCCTGCTTTCCCTGATGGACCTATCCCATCACGACGGGTCAACCTTTTAAGCTCTAATTCTCTCTAGAATTTGAATAACAATACCTAAAATTAGGAATTGTTTAAACTATATAAAAAAATATCCAAAATTAAAAAATGACACAACGATTGTCTTTCATGTCGTTTCTTCAAATATTGATCGAATATTGCACCAACATCGATATCCTATGCCTGTTCAAGACCTAAAAATCGAACACGAAAAAAATTTTTTTGATACGAAAAAATACACTTTCCATTAATTACCGTGTAAGTGGGATGCTTTGCTCCTTAAGGTTTAAAATTCCTCAACTGACGTTAAACGTTTGCTATTGTTCGGTGTGGGATACTAGTAGTAGAGAAAGGTGTGCGAAGACTAGGAGATAAAGCTTAAAACTTTACTTTCCGATAAGTTAAATGTTTAGCTGAAAAATGATAAGATTTTTGGTATTTTTATTACTTACTGTGATTTTCAGTAAAACAACATGAATCTAAATTTGCATTGCTATATTTCTTCTTCTCGAAGTATATTAAAATCAGTTTTAATCAATAATCTCTTTCTTAGTGGAAATTTCCGAAAACGTGACTACGGATAACTTTATGTTTCAGAGTTATCCGTAGTCACGTTTTCGGAAATTTCCACTAAGAAAGAGATTATTGATTAAAACTGATTTTAATATACTAGATATTAGGAGATACTTAAATTCGAAAAATTATTTCTCAATAGTGGTACTAAGTTACTAAATGTTTTGTATATTTAAATACAATTAAAATTTCAAAATCTTTTCCAGAAAACAATGACCTATAATAAATTAAAAATAATTGTTTGACAAGTAAAATACACACATACATATACATACATAATTTTTTTTTTATTTTACACAAAAAATTGAATATGTTATGGTGTTTTTTGAGAGCCTTCAATTGCACATACTGGCCTCAATCTTCCATATTGCCAGTACCCGATATCAAACCTTCATGACAAAGAACCTAATAATCACATTAGGCTTCTGAAAAGAAGACTGCCTTGAAACCTACTCTAGAAATGTTACTGGAGTTCTATACTATCAATGGGTATATATATTAAATGCATTGACAATGCATCACAACATTGTAAACTTGCAGTTTTTTATTTCATTTACACTATAAGGAAACTGTAGTATAAATTTCAGGCTATTCTGGTTCTCGTAAATGAGTCAAAAATTCAAAATATAAATAAAAAATCCAAAATCTGGTGCAAGTAAACCACTTTTTACGAACCCCACTGTCCATTGTGAACTGGATGAAACAATTATTTTATTTCATTTGATTTTCAAACATGTGTACTTCCACATTCCTTATTATTCGTTTTACTTTATTACATCTTATTTGTAAGGAGACAATATAAATCCATTATATTAAACAAGGAAAAAAGATCCAAGGCAGACGTTTCGTCAGGCAGTGAGTGAGGAACAGAGTAATCCAGCAGAGACCTCAAGAAGATCTTTTCGACGCGGGATATTGCCTGGTAGAAAAGAATGTCAGTCATTGGATCTATGTTAACATAGTGACGAGCTAAGAACTTGCATTCGACTAATTAATTCATCATCTGTTATGCACATTATTTATGAATGAATGACCAGGTAAAATATGAAATGCCCAATTTATTATTCATTTTTTTCCTATTGCTACCATGGTACTCCCCACCAAGTTTTTATTTTGTGGGAGCATAAAAAAGAAATTAAAAGTAGTCTACTCCCAGGCCAAATTCGAATCACTGCATTTCTAAGGTAGCAAAAACCTGCACCTAAACCACTTGAGCTACGGATGGCCCTAAATTAAGATATCTGTTACAAGCAAGAGACAAATTCATGTTCAATAAAAAGATTTTGGATTCAGTGAACAACTATTTGTCTCCAGTTTAAAATGCGGGACAGAAGAAAATTGCATGGATACAGAAATCACTCTTGCTTTCTATTACTACTTTCTATATAATTATGCAAAATATCATTCTTGCCGTTAAAAGTTGCTAAATTCACTGAAAATATTCATTTTTAACGTTTCTGCTGAGTTTTTCGGACTTTTAACACTGTATTCAGTCAATATTTTTTTTAAAATAGTTTATTTATTGTTATTTACAACTGTATAAAAATATACACAAGTAAACTTGCTGTAGGTGACATAGTGACATGATACAAAGATGTGGAGAATCTACCCATCGATAGAACTCCAATAACATTTCTAGAGGAGAATATCTCGAGGCCATATTCTTTTCAGACGCCTAGGAGGATTATTAGGTAATGAAGGAAAAGCCAGGTTAGAAACAAGTGGATTTGGGTGGTTGGGGAGTTTATCATGGAAGGATTGGTATCTGGTTCTGGCCAAATCGGCAACATATGAAACAGGTCCTGATGGATAACTTGACAAAGTAAGGGACATTAAGGATTTTGGACTATAAGGATTGGATTCGGGAGGAATTCAATGGTTTAGTGGAGCCTCAAAGCTCAACTCCGTATGTCCAGAAAGGCTCAGTCAATCTTAAATAATAGTAGTTTTAGTATTAACTTGATTTATAAAAAAAACATAATAATAATCTTTCTCGTAGATCGGAATATAACTGCTGAAATAAACGAAACAGCTACTATATTTACTATAACTAGTTAAATTTTACATTTACATTAATCATTGGATAAAACTGTCAGAATAAGCGCTAATTTCTTTATTTATGATAAAAAAAAATTAAATTTTATTTTATAAAGTATTTTTTAAAAATTTATTTATTGCCCTTTACATAAAAATACATCTATTAATCTGATACTAGATTATAATGGTATGGTCCAGGGTTGTAGGGAAACTACCCATTGGTAGCAATCTAATTTTATAAAAGATATAAAAGGAAATTCCTAATTGGAATTAAGTTATGAATTTTGAAACTATTATCTTGATATGCAAAGTCTAGTCAACTAGATCCGCCTAGGGCAAGATATTAACACAACATAACATGTCTTGAGAAGGCACATCATAAGCTACCTATAAGCTATAACATCATGTCAAAGTTGTTTGTACTAACAATAAGCCGAGAATTCTGTATATAGTGTAAAATTTCTAAATTGTCATAATTAATTTATGACACTTATGTATGTTAATATGATAATAAAGATAGTTTTAATTTTTCTTCCTAGCCATTTTATCAATATATAGTAATTTTCTTAATATTTTAATTTATAATATTACAAAATATAGTAATGGCTATTATTATAAATCATAAAGATATTGTAGTGGTACTCTGTTAATCTATTTTTTATACTATTTCATTTAGAGTAAAGTAAATATACGGTGAGATTATACCATGTGGTGCGAAAATTGGGGGGAGGGGGAGGAAACATACTCCCCCTGCTGACTTGATAAATTACCTATTATTATTCCTGATAATCAAGGCTAGGTAGAATGTCTTTACTTATCAAGTAGCGTTATAACGCTTATTTGATACCATATAAAAGACTTTTACATTTTTGTTTAACAATTCACTTTTTTAGCACTATTATATGAATCGTGAAATTATTGTTTTGTGGTCGCCATATGAAGAATTAATTTTATGCCTCTATAACTAATGTAAAATTAATAAAAAATATTTATTTTTATATAAAGGTAGCTTACTAGTCCAGAAGAAATAAATAAGGAAACATCATTAATTGATGCCTTTCAGAAAATTAAATACTTAATAAAATGTATTTGTATTCAGGTAATGCATACCTAAAATACTATCAGTAGAGATTTGCTACTGTACCTAATCTGTTATGTTAAATAAGTTCACTCCATAAGGCGACTTTCGTACCTTTATATATTTCTGTGTTTAATGAATTCTCGCCATAACAAAAAAAAAAACTAATTAATTTTTGTCATATATTATTTCTAAAAAAAGTCAAATTAATTAGAAATGTTATTGGGTTATACTAAGTCGTGTTATAATATACCACAACTGAATCGATATTAACTGTAAAAAGAGAAATAAGGGTGGCCTAATCTCACCCCACTTGATGGGGCGATATTAGGCAAGTATAAAAGAAATAGCTATTCTGACAATCCCCCACTACTTATAATATATTGTACACCAAAACAGAAAGCCTGTCATTCTTCAATAAATTCATCTGTAATTGTTGGTAAATGAAAAAATGATAAAAAAGAAAACTCAAAAACTTCCACAGTCTCTTCTCATTTTAGGGTATCTATGTAGTTTGACTATGTTATTTAACTATATTTACTCTATAACTGTGTATTTAACTATATTGGTCTGCACTCTATTGTAATTTTTACTTAACGTAACATATATTAACTCAATCTATCGGTAATTTATGTTAAAAATGCCATGTGAAAATAAGTTGGTCAAAAAATGGTTTCATTAAAACTATGAATTAATCAGATTGTAGGAACACAGTCCGGGTGGCGTTCAATAAAGGTATGAAAATAGTAAAAGAAAACTATTTATTGTTAACCAACGTTTTGCTCCACTTTGCAGGGCTTCTTTAGGGTTGTCTTAAGTTTGGATTGTTTTAGGGTTGGATTGTAGTAATAAGGGCAACTGTCGATGTGCAACTGAGAACGACTCAGTTGACCTTTGTACTACAATCAGACAACCCTAAAGAAGCCCTACAAAGTGGAGCAAAACGTTGGTTAACAATAAATAATTTTCTTTCACTATTTTGATACCTTTATTGACCGCCACCCGGACTATCTTCCTACAATCTACTTCATAGGGTCAACTATCTTCTTCCAATATAATTTTAGCTTAATTAATTTCTGAATTGTCATTGATTCAATGGTCTTCATAAAAAATTTATTTATTAACTTTTCTTGTTTATATTATTTGCGCAATTCTTCCTTAATCTGAAAAAAGGAGACCATTTTCATATGGTAAACTTATTTACCTGTGCCTTCTGCTAATAATTCATTAATTTTAGGGTAATTATATAGATTAGAGGAGATAGGGCAAATTTTACTATTCAAATCCTTTCTGACTCTCAGCGACCCTGTGCCAAGATCCTTTCCAGCTTTTACTACTTCTCGATGAATAGCAAATCTTCAGAATGGTTGGATGGTTTAATATCTCTCCTTTGATTCTTACGGCACGGAATCTTAGTTGGATCTATTGCAAGGTACCTTAACAAGTTGTAATATTACCGTTCATTCTGTCGTCGAGCGAACTTTAAAGCGGCTATTTCCGTTTTTCCTTTATTCCTTTCTGATATGGAACGTTACCGAGAGAAGTTCTAATAGGAAGGAGTGGCTGAACCAGGAATCCACATTCCGTGAGATTAAGAAGAATTTCTCATTCTATCTAAGACGTAAAAAATTTATAATAAAAAAAAAAAACAGAAACAGAGGAGTAATTACAATGTGTGATAGCTCAATAGTTTGTTTGTCATGATCATCAAGCAATTTATTTACTAACTAAGCATTAGAGAAATATGTCTGATGATAAATTCATAGTTTATCAGTTGGAAAAGAATTTTAAAAGAAAAAAATGTAATAAAGAAAGAAATTAAAACGAAAATTTAACGGTAAAAAAGAACTTTTATTTATTGATATAATTGAAAGTTAGGAAATGGGTAATAGTGACAATTGTACACTTTCATACAAAAAAATAAAAAAAATAATAAATTTTAAAAAAAATTTCTTAACGGTAAAAGATACGATTGTGAACTAGCTTATCAATTATAATAAAAAATATCCATTAAGTCTCTACCTGTTTATTTTCTAATTATTTCACTCCTACGTTTCGGCCCTTCAGGTCATTCTCAAGGATAACTATCAATTAACAATTTCTTTTTTAATAATTTATTTATTGTTATTTACAACTGTATACATATATACACTTTACGTAAATTTGCTGTAAGCGATATGACATGATACAAACATGTGGAGAATCTACCTATTGATAGAACTGCCAAAACATTTATAAAGGAGAAGATCTCGAAATCATCTTCTTTTCAGATGCCTAGGAGGATTATTAGGTAATGAAGTAGAAGCTAGGTTAGAAACAAGTGGAGTTGGGTGGTTGGGTAGTTTATCATGGAAGAATTGGTATCTGGTTCTGGCCAAATCGGCAACATATGGAACATTGAGGTCCTGATGGATGACTTGATTCGTGACAAAGTAAGCATTAAGAATTTTACGAAGGATTTTGGACTGTAGGGATTGGATTCGGGAGGAATTTGATGGTTTAGTTGAGCCCCAAAGCTCAACTCCGTCTATCCAGATAGGGCTTATAATATTCATGTAGATCAGTCTTTTGTAATGGATTGGCAGTTTAGACCGTTTGTCTAGTTAATGTTGTAATATTCGGAATCGACGAGCAGTCTCCTGTCTTTTCAGTCTTGTATGAGGATTCCAGGTCAGTCGTTTGTCCAGATTTAGTCCTAAGTAACGGATCTGTTCAACAGGAATAAGTGGGGTATTATTAAAAGATACTGTGGGGCAAGACGAAGGTTTACGACGAAGGGTAGATGTGGTTTAATGGGATTTATTGGAATTTATTTTAATCCTCCAGTTTTGGCACAATTCTTCAAGGGTTGTGATGTGGGATTGTAGGGTTTGGGATACAATGGAAGGATCATTATTCACTGACAATAGCCATGTGTCATCGGCATACGTGGTGAGAATAGTATTAGGATGGGTTGGGATGTCAGCTATAAAAACTGTATTTAACATATAACCTAGGATACTACCCTGAGGTACGCCAGCAGACAGACGGAATAGGGACGATAAGCGCTGTGATTTACTTGAAATAATCTGTAGGAGAGATAAGAATGGATAATGAGGAAGTATGTAGGGGGTAGAATTTACGGATCTTGTATTGCAATCCTGGGTGCCAGACTCGATCAAAAACCCGTCAATTAACAATTTAAATTATACTCTTAACATTAAAATTCGCTTTCAAAAACATTCTGCATTATAAAGTATCCCTTATTCTAAATATCACAGCTACAATGTAGAATTTGTTTAGGGTTTAATTTACCATGAGAATATGTCATTATAGTTTGGCTTTCCTGGAATGGCTGAGTAAACTATAATAGCAGAATGATTTTGATGACTCAATGAATAAATGATTCAATCATGATGACAAAACCTTAAAGAAGATTGAATTCATATAAGATTGATTATAATGGATTTATTCGATTTTCTGGACTATTTTCACGCAAATATTAAAACATTGTAAACAAATGTTTGCCGTTTTTGACGACTTAAGCCAAATTAGTTCACAACCTGTATTCGACACTATAAAAAAAGTGCAATATCGCATAAGAAATTCCGGAGATAGGTGGACTGAAGAAGAACTTGAGATATTAAGAAATTTAATTATACCTTCGGGGGCCCACCCAACCTCAAATAAGAAAAAAACAGGCGGTTGAACGTGGTCATGAACAAATCATCTCATTGCACAATGGTTGTTCAAGTAACTGTACTTCCTCACAAAGTACTGAACTTCTGAATGTTTATTGGTTGTACAGATTTGGGTGGGCGGTACAGTTTTGTGATATCAGATATTCACTTCACGATGTTGATATTTTAATACTGACGAACACACACAAAAAAATTAATTTTATTGTTACACACATTAAAAAAAATATAAAGCACAAGACTAATTTAATCGTAAAAATTGTTTAATAAGCTCGTACAGAGAAATTAATCTATGTATTACCTAAACCATTTGAGCAAGTTCGATAATACTCTTCGAAGACCTACCGAGATCTATCCAGGCCTTAGGCCAGTCACGGCCCTCACAAGCAAACATTAGCATCCACGATTTGTTTACCAGAGGGGAGGGGGAAAGAGGTTCAGTAGGTAAATCCTGAGGTACATTTCACGGGCTCAGATTGAAATTCTTGTCCTCTAGATTTGTACTTTGGGGCGTAGATTTACAGGACTGGTTTAGCTTTGAATGCATAACATTTTCCTAATGAGATAAAAGAAAACAACTAAAATTTAAGTAATTAAAATGTCATGAAATTGAATAAAAAAAATCAATGACATGACTTGTCCAAACAATTCAGTTACATCACTAAGTACAAACCATAGATCTAAGATTTGCCTGAACAATTCACTTGTGGAATGGAGTAAAATCAAGTTTTTATTTATAACTGAGTAGCGGTTTCTTATGAAATATCACAGTGGTCAAAAAGTATACATTATTTTTCTTTGACACATTGTGTGTTTTTAAAATTTTAAATTTAAGGTCACCAACTCGATGTTGTCTGTATAGATAAACTAAGAGGGAAGGTAAAACTAGACACTACGGAATTGTTTTGTTTCAGTCCTTACTCTCTCTTACTTTGTACATGTGCTTAAGCCGGTATTAATATTAATCTTCCACAGAAAATTATAGAGATTATAAAAGAAAGGGACCGTTCATCACAAGTCGAAAGGTCTCATCCCACTCGAGACAACGCAGACGGCGAGTAAGCGCCTCAGTGCGAAGAAAGAACATTTATGTTTACTATGCATTATGTATTATTATGTATACATATGGTTTTGTCTGGAATCCTTTTGACTCCGTCGCAGTCAGGTAAAATTGATCGCTATGAACCACCAATATTGATAATATTGCTTCAGAAATCAATAAATCTTGTTAAATCTTTAATATTTCAAGAAATTCTGGAAAATTGATATTTTATTGTTAATTCATTTTATGATTACTCCTAAGAACAAAAGGATGAGATAAAACATTTCTTTGTGTTTGGAAAGATACTGGACAGTTTCTTTCTTAACACAAAGAGATTAAAACTTTCAGAGAAAAGGATCCTCGGAAAACATTTAAGAGATTTTGTTGTAAAAAGATATAACAAAGGATGTTAACAATACAAAAGGTCTATTCTTCTAATGTTAATTAAACAACTAAAAATCGGGGAAGACTTACAAAAAATAAATTAATTAATATAACGAAGATATTAATTCATCAAGTAAATACTCCCCTTTCAAAAAAAAAGTTTACTTTTTCTTGTTTTAACATTGATAATTTTGAAATGGTTGTGTTTTATTTTAAAAAATATAATCTCCACTCTGTTCTGTGTCAAAAGGGATATAAAAATGATGGGTGACACATAATATTAGAGAGAATGCCAATTATTATTGTGGCGGCAGAGGGGGTTCAAAAGTGAACTTATCAATACTGCCGGCCAATATTAAATAAAAAAAAAATAGTAACAAATAAGTCTTTGTTTAATTAACAAAAAAAAAGTCCCAAATAAGAGTATGTTTGTCGAAATAAAATATGCATCTCTAGGTAGTTTAACTTAACGAAAGAAATTTAAAAAAAAATTATAAATAAAACAAAATGCTTCTTATAGATAATATTCGTGAATTACAGATGGAGTCAATAGAGGATTAAATCAAAAAACGGTTCATGAAGTTCCTCTACCAGTTGCCAGTTAAAAGAGCAGTGACCTACAACCTATTTTATTTATTCATTATTATTATTATTTTTATTT
>NW_027108828.1:31156-36988 GCF_000696795.3 Halyomorpha halys | reverse complement strand
ACTATACCCCCTCATAATCAACTGTTAAAAACTATATATAATATAAGTTATATCAACCATGTAAGGCACACCAGGCCGATCTGGTTTAAAAATAAAATAAATAAAAAAAAAGGTTTTCTAGTATCGCTTGTAGTTTAAAAGATATAGAGCTCCTAATGATTTTTTTTTAAACGTTTTGAAACAGCTACCATTTTTTATTCCTCTTATCTTGGCAGACTCATCAATTTTGACTAGTAATTATACATAGTTTTTGTTAAAGTTATAACGAATTGGGGTGAAATAACTGCCTTTTTTCTCCTCTTGGACTCTTTTACTAAAATGTTTAAAGATTTTTTTCAATTTTCTTACGGATCGATTTTCTCTGGAGAAGTTCGATATTCTTGGAGAAAATAAACTTAAATAGAGAAAATTTCAGTTTTGTCAGAAACAGAGTTTTATTTAGTGAACTAAACAATTCAAAAAAAGTAAACAATAAATATTAAACCTCTCCCAAATGATAAGAAACAGTGTGAAAAAATGGAGATGGTAATTTTCTGCAATAACACGATTCCCTTTGAAATGGAAAGCGAGCTACTTTGGATTCATTCGTGACACGAACGATTCAAAACTCATCAACATTAAAGTCTCAGGTCTATAATTGAAGAGGTCTATAAGGCTACGTTCTTATAGATTACTGAGTCACCGCAGATCGGTCAATGGAACAGCATACTGTCGGGGTAGGAGTCGGGTCTCCGAGGTCAGAATTACAATTGTAAATCCCGGGGCATGTCGCCTGAATTACTGACACTCTGCCATACCGAATGATGGAACATTACCGTCTGTGTGATGGGTGATGCGGATTAATAAAGTGACGAGTTACATCAGATACTATCGGACAGGATGGGAATGATATACGATCTGGTAATAGTCTCTCTCTGCCAGTCATCTCTGACACAGGTTCAATCTTTGCTGCTTTAATTATTGGATTTGATGAACTTATTTCTGCCTATAGAGTCTGAAATATATTCCGCTTAGGTCCCTGGCTGTGAGTTCAGCAATACGTAAAAAAAAAAAAAATAATAAAAAAATTCTGGTGTAGTAACCACATCTTACCGCTTTAATTTAAGAGGAAATTAGTTTTGTATGTCTTGAAACAACTATTTCTTTATAATTCAAGATGAGAATATGTTAATTAAAATATAATCTGACTATTGACATAACAACCATTGAAATAGGAAAACTCTTAGTTATTAAATTAATATTTTATATGCATCCATTATTATTACTAACAATGAGGGTTAGGTATTTTTTTTAAAAAGAAGGTTAATAAAAAATTACCATTTAAGAACCAGATAAAATAAATAAAGTCTAGTGCTATTTTGTTTTAAAAACCTTTATTTTTTGTTGCCATAAAATTCATATTTTAGGGAATATACACTTTGCTAAAGTTCTCAGGCCACTGCTGGTGTATAGCTGGAAAGTCTGGGGAGCGGCATCCTTTACGAAAAGGAAAAAAAAATACAATATTTTCAAAATAAAGTCGTAAGAATTGCAATCAATACTCTTTCTTGGTTTGTAAGAAACAGCCAATTGCATCGGGAATAACAAATAGTGACAACAGAGGTTTACGTCAAAAAAAGGTTCATGAAGTTCCACTTCTAATCACCTACAGTTAAAGGAGCAGTGACCTACAACTTGGGAAACCCAACCTCAACCCGAAGACTGAAGCCAGAACAACCAGTCCTGCTACTGCAGGACATCCTGTTATAAATTCTATATTTATCAGTTCTGTTATTGTCACTCTAAACTTTTATTTTATCATATTTTTCTTAAATTCACTTTTATTTTGTTCAATCCATAAATTTCATTGTTAACTTTGTTTTTATCTTCTATTAAGAATTATCATTTTAATCTATTTATTTTATCTTTATTATTTTTATAACATTCTAAATAGTTAGGGGTGTGTTTTGTATGAGACTATATCCCCCCATAATCAATTGTTAAAAAAAAAATGTACCTCTTACATTAAACATGTAAGCCCCACCTGTAATACTACAGTTTAACAAATAAGAAAAACCGTTAATGAGATCGGTGGTTCTCGGATTTTTACGAGTTTAATCGAATTTATAATATGGCCCTTCCGGTGGTTTTTAACGAAAAGGGTATAGTAACATCCTAGGCGCATATCTACCCTGTTCACGGACTTTTTTGCGTAGCTTGCTTATTTGTATCTTGGTGACCTTAAAACGTGTACATCCGCTGAAAACTCGAATTCGCACGATTGGAATTATTTCACATACTTTATATTCTATACATCGGTAACTGAAACCAAAAATAGTTCGTAAGAAGATCTCCACTCAAGTGGTAAAAAAGACAACAACAAAAAAAGATATTAAATCAATTCACATACAAATCCTCAACCCTCTGATTCAATGTGGAGGGATTGTAGATGTACGCAAGACCTAAAAAACCGCGTGAAAAATGTCAGGAGAAGAAGGGAAGAGTGTGTGTTGAGCTTTTTTTTTTTGTTTTTTTTATTTCAACCTTTCTCTTTTTGTAACCGGTATCTTTTTAGACTTATCAGGAAAAGTTTTGCTTCGCCCCTGTTTAAGCTAACCTCTAGAAAGTAGGAATTCCAGGGGTAGATAACATAAAGTATATCTAATACGTACTAGAAAATGTTTTTATTGAAAAAAATTTATTGTCATGTTTTACAAAAATTGCTGCATTCATCTTTTTTTTTTTAATTTATTTATTTAAAGTAATTTTCAACTGTACAAAATAATACAATAAGTAAATGTGTTCTATGTTTCATATACACTTGAAAATCTTGGGAAGGAACCACCCATTGGTGGTATTTCAATCATTAATTTAAATTAGAATGTCCCGTGGCCATCTTCTTTTCAGACGCCTCGGAGGATTATCAGGGATTGTTAAGGCGGAAAGATTAAGAATTAATGGGTTAGGATGGTTAAGGAATTTGGAATGAAAAGACGCATATCTGCAACGAATGGGATGTTAAGGTCTTTGTGAATGAGTTTATTTGTAACGTAATAAGGAGCATCAAGGATTTTACGTAGGATTTTGGATTGTAACGATTAGATGCGGGAAGAATTTGATGGTTTGGTGGAGCCCCAGAACTCAATTTCATATGTCCAAATTGGTCTGATTATCGTAGTGTATACTAATTTTTTGTAGTGAATGGGAAGTTTAGAGCGTTTGTATTCATCTTAAAGTTACAAAGTGGGAAAAAATATTCTTTAAATTTTAGAAATTAATCACATTCAGTAGTCGGTATTGAAAGGGAAGCTCTAGTTAAGGCATACATACCTTCTGCCATGTCCATAATTAATGACTTAGTGGCGTCTTGATCAGGTTTCTCCATTCTTCAACATCAGCTTTGATGTTACGCATAATGCTAGCCCAAAATAATACTGAGCTAGCAATTGCTGGAACACCGGAATATATCAGACAATTGGCTAGAGACCCTCCAAACTTTCATCGGGTTGTTGTCTAGTACTAGGGCAAGTATTTCATCCGAGAATAAACGATTCCTCCACTTAGCTAATTAAGATTTTTTTTTTGGTTTCTTGTCCACTGATTGCGTTGTTGGCTTCGAGCTCTTTTCATAGATGGACAGCAAAGGGGTCTTCCAGACCTAAGTATAGCTAGCCTCATGAAGACGTCTGGTCACACACTGTTGTACTACTCAGCAGCTAGTGGGGTATGTCTCGAGCTGTTAACCCCGTAGGAGTGGGACTCTAAGAGGTGTCCCATGAGCGTTTATCTAATGGTAGACTATTTGTACCATTGTTTTATTATAATTGGATGTGACGATGGCAAAAATAATTAAGATTACTTTCAATGCCATTTGAAATTTAAATTGTAATATTGTAGCTATTCCATCAGGGGCTGACGAATTCAAATTTCCTAAAACAAATCCAAGATCTTCTTGCCTCGGCTCATGATTTAAAATAAAAAATGCAGGAGGTGATTGTAAATAAAATTTCTTTTGGTAGTAAAGTCGACTTTGTAATTTGTAATTCTTCAGCTCAATGAAAGAATCATATTTAATTTTAAAAGAATGTATTATCGGTAATTTTCCAATCAGACATGTTCAAAAGGTGTAAATTGCCAAAAAAGAAACAACTTTTTCACAGTTTTTTTTTGTATGATTCACGCGCAAATGAAGCGGAAAATTCGAGTTTAAAACGAAACCGTTTGAGTATTAAATTTTCCGAAAGAATCCGTTGTCATGATTTGAGGATCACCGACATTTTGATGTCACAATTCTGGAATTTCCCGTTTATTAAAATTCCAGGCTTTAGTGATTTTTTAGAATCGATCAATACAAATGAACGTGGTTGAGGAATATTTGTTCAGAGCTCGTGTAAGAAGAAGTAAAAACAATACATTATTAGAGAATCGCAATACTTTCAGCTGATACAATCAACGGGATTACTTCATTTGATCCTTTCTTGGAAATATAAAACCGCTTTAGTTTTTTTTTTTTTTTTTTTAAATAAACTCCCATATATTAAACAATGTCACTTATAGCATACTGTATTTTAAAAAAACCAAATTTGCTTTTCTTACTGCTGCTATTTAAATTCTTGCGAGGCTCCTAGATTATTGAAAACTAACAAAGGAATGATGTAAATCTCCTAAGTTTTGATAAAAAATTTTAATTTTTTTTTAGCTTATATCAGCCTCATCGTATTGGACTCTTGACAATTAAATAAGTCTCGGAAAAGACAAAAAGAATTATTTTATATCTCCGTTCCTTATATTAAAATAGGAAAATGAGTCTTATAATGAAGTGTACTTTAAAATAGTACTAAGCTGATCAAAAATGACAAAACGTCTCCAAAATAGCGATTTCAGCAGGAAAAAAGTTTTGTGAGTTCTGAAATTTGAATTTCACCTTCCCAAACTTTGAATGCTTTCTGAATTTTTTTGAAAATGTTATCATAAATGAACTTCAAAAAGAGACGTGAACTATTCGACTAGTTCCATTTGCAGTGCCATGACCTGAAGAAGAAGCTAAGGGGAAAGGTTCTTTAGGGTTTTGTAATCTTTGTAATTATTAGGGCCGCTGGCATCTTTATGTTATATCAATTTTATTGTAAATTAATTAAATTACATTCAAAAAACAAAAGCTATTTTTATTTTTCAGGTTTTCGTCTTCTTCTGGCACGACAGACCGTGGAGGTCCAAGGCCTCGCGCGATGTACTAAGGAAACACATACCTCGTTTTCGGATTAGGTTTTCATACGGTGGGTTCGTCACTCCCACGCCTATTTTCACGAGTGTCACCTATTGGCTAATGGGCCTCATAAATGCCAGGGGAGAAGCTGTGAGTAAGCATTATATAATTAAATGCTTGAAAAAATCCGGGTCAGGGCAGGGGCTTGAACTCACAATCTTTGGGTTGTGAGTTTTAAACATGTTTTAATCTTGATAAAAAACAAGCATTATTTTTATTACTAAAGTAAGACAGAGACATATCAGAATTGGGTTGTCTGGTGGATTTTGATAGTTTGCGCCCGTCTTTGTTTATTTCTCTCGTATACTATTACGGGAGTCAGTAGGATTGCATCAACAATGCAAGAAGGATGCCTGTTACCTCACTAGTATGTTTTGCAAACCAATTTCAGCATTGATATTATTTGTTCCGGATTTCAGACTATTCACGTCTAGGCCAACAGCCTAAGCGGACCACTCCAAGCTAGGGAAGAAAAGTGCAAAACAGGGTACTTACCTTCAACAATTCGTTTTAATCATGAGAAGAGGCTTGTAATTATACAATTATTTTTTTCTTTCATTGTTTCATTTATATATGTTTCATTATAT
>NW_027108828.1:26798-27317 GCF_000696795.3 Halyomorpha halys | reverse complement strand
TATGCCTTTAAAAAAAAAAAAAAAAAAAAAAAAAAAGTAAGAGGCAATTATGATGAAAAAGTTTATTGCATTTGTAATTTTTACATAAATATACAATTATCAATTATAACTATTACCCATTGTCCGTATTTGTGGCAGATTGTAATATTATTGATAAATAAAAATTTGCAATCATTGTGAACTGTTATTTTAGGTCATGATTCATATAATATAGTATATTATTATTATTTATAATATTGACTATTAATATCTGATTATGTGTTAGTGTATCAGGTTTATAAGTATTTTTACCCTTTTCGTAAGCTACTGTTACTGGAAATTAAATGATCTACTACGATGATCTTGTCGTTTGCATATGATTACGTAATCTCGATAATATTGGGTTATTAATTTTTTTTTGCAATATAAAACTATTGTTAGTTGAACGCCCTTTTCATTATTTGAATTCCTTTAAGGTTTGACTGAATTTTATGCTAGGGTATAAAATAAAAATAATAATAATAATGAATAAATAAAATA
>NW_027108828.1:21360-26678 GCF_000696795.3 Halyomorpha halys | reverse complement strand
TTTATGCTAGGGTATAAAATAAAAATAATAATAAATGAAATCTAATCATTCCATTAAAATAGAGAAACTAATTAAGGTGAATAGATCAAGTAAACATCCGCCTTGTCTTAATAAATTAGATATGAATGTTGAACTGGTCACGTAAAAATGTTGTTTTATTAAATAATGTGTTTATCCGATCTGTATTGCAACATGCATGTATACCCGCCTCGTCCGATTATACAGAATACAATTAACATCGAATTTATAGATCAGTCTTTGTTACAGAGGGAACTATAATGTGGAACAGTTGGAACCGTTGTTGGACGCATTAAAGGCCTTGTAACGAGCATTGGGGTCATTAGTCTATTACAGTATTGCAGAACACCTCCAAAGCGTTCAGCAGTGGAGGTTCCGGATTTTGGGACCTATATAACTTTAACGACAAACAGGTTCCAAGACCGCCAACCCTAGGCGTATTGGAACCACTAAGATTTCAGAGGATGGGAATCTTGGAAAACGACACGGAGGTGCTGTAACATCTGGATCAAGCGTGCTAACAAGTAAATTTAAGATCTACATCGCCAACTGGAATAATTAATTTTATATCATATATTCATTTGCAACCCCTTCTAGAACTTAATATTATGTAGTGCTTAGAAAAATACTCCCCTATTCCGAAGTTCGATAAATTCTATATTCGGGCTAAACAAAAATTACATTCCATTTTTGGTGATATGAAGTTTATGCAATTCCTTTAATATTATAAAGATAAAACTCCTATATTAAAAGCTTATAATGGAGAGGTATTAGGTAATTCCAGGAGTCACAAAAAAGTGTGGAGGTATTTGTGAAGTTATTGAGATTTCAGTTTGACAACAACCATGTTAAAACTGTATATAATGTATTTGTAATACATTGTATGCAATATAATATCAATATTATTAAATGTTTTCAATATCAATATTGAGTCTAAAGATATATATGTATGATGAGATAATATTTTTTTCTTTTCTCTTATTATTATTAGGATATACCTGAAGATTCATGATTTCTTATAGAATTTATTTTTGCCTTATTATTTATTTATTATTATTTTTAAAATTATTTTTCTACCTTTGATATTTTCGATTTACTGTTAAACTTCGATATATATAAATAAACAATAATCGTTCCTTTTTTAAAATTATTTTTAGTTCGTTTGTGTTTGATTCTTTTTCATTTATATATTACTATATTATAGTACGTCACGAGATGATATATGGTTTTGTTTTATGTCTTAACTCTATGGCACTAATACCTCTTGTCAAAGTTTGTAATATTATTCTAAAGGGACTAGTCCCGGAATAAATATTACAAGCATCAAAAAGAGGTATTAATGTGTTATAGTATAATATAAAAATTAAAAATTAACTTATAGAACATCATAAAATAATAAATCAAAGAAGACAAAAATATATAATAAACAATATTTAACAGAATATGTAAAAGCAAATGATTCCAAATTTTTATAGAATAGGAAAACCTAATAGTATTATGCTTAGTACCAACATCGAAAAGCATTTAAAAAATGGATTATTTGTGCTAAAACTAAGATTAGATTTAAATAATGTACCCCAAAATAACCGTTCATTCTTAATTTTTGTGAAAATCGAAAAAAAATAAAATAAAATAAAAATAACAAATAACATTTTCCCGGACCATTAGAAATATTTTTTTGGAAACAAAATACGTTACCTTACTTTCTATTTTATAATTTTTTTAACGGGTTTTTTATTATGAAATATTGGTATGTAAATAAATTTTATTTACGTTATATTATACTTTTAGGCACGAAAAATTTAACGAATAAAGTGTTAATCTTTGCTTGCAACATCAGCTATGAAATAAAACATCATTCCCTCAATATTTTTTTTTTTATTTATACAGTCTTATGATTTTATCTCTGGATTATTTTTCTCACTGCCACGTGTAAGAAAATCAATGACGATTAATACCCCTCTTCTGAGGATTCAAAGTTTGCTATTTTAATAAGAAATATTATAAAAATAAAAGGTCTTTATAAGCTCCTTTCAGGAATAAATTCATAATTATTTTTAATTCAACGGGTATTATCAAAGTGTTTCCAAGTAGGAGTGATTCATGCGTATGCCAGGGGTGCAAGTTAATGAGTTTCTCAAAATCTTACAAAAAAAAAAAAAAAAAATTAAAATAAAGGTTTAAAATTTACTTTTTACTATTTTTCTCATCTCCCTGTATTTTCAACCGCTTTAAGGATAATTACGGTGACATTTTTTTTTAACTCGACGAGGGTGCCGGAAAACCCATTTTAGATTCTACTAGGGTGCTACGAAATTTTATTAACCCAAAAAATGTGACCTTGTAAAAAAAGTTTAGGAACCGTTTTTCTTTCCATTCAAATTAAAAAACAAATTCTCATTATCTACTGATATTTTTTATTATAAAACCATCAAGATGTTATTTCATGCAACATAAATGATATTTTTGTATGAAAAACACTGCTGTACAGTAGAAAATTGGATTTTTTTTGTTGGGGGGGAAGGGGCGTAATTATCAGATGAGCGTAAACATACTCATTGCCGTACTCTGACTTTTCTTTAGAAATAGTAATTAACGTTTTCTTTTTTTATTTTTTTTTTATTTCATGATTTCCCCCCTTTAATCTCGGAACGCGTCCCTAGTTTTTTGAATATACTTCCAACTAAGAATAGCAACCCAGTTCGCAATTTCATATTCTCATTACAATGTATCAGTCTCTTTTATTACCATCCTAAAATCATTTTTTCGTGCGGGTTAATTAACAATTTATTTAATGACGTATTTGACTATAAAAATGGTTAAATTACTGAGATCTTTATTTTAGTAAGAATGTGTGCCTTGGTTTACAAAATTCACAAAGCATATTTTACATAATGCTTTATTTTACAAGAGAAGCATATACATATTTTAAATATATCCTTGTGCAAATATTGTATATTTTAATTCTGTTTCAATCATTTTTCGTAGATCAGATATTTACGTATCTTACTAACTTAATTTATTGAATAAACATATTGTCCTAATACGTAATCCATTTATTCAACCCGTTTTCGTGATGTGCCGATTTTTAAGAAAAAAACATCTTCAAATTAACGAAATTATATTTTTATGGTAAATTTACAAAATTGTTATATTCAGTTTTAGGTATCGTTTTTTAAATTTTATGAAAGCTTTTTAGAGAAAAAAAAGGAGTAAAATGCCAATATATATCTTTCGAATACTAACTTTTTTTTATTTATTTTTTTTTTTAGATCCAGCAAATTCCGGACATTCCTGAGATTGCTTTGTGAATTTTTACCTTTTAAATCGGTATATGATATGTCAATATGTCAAAAGAATTTACAGAAATATAAAAAAAATCAAGCTATGTGCATTATACTACCCTACTAAATTAATTGGATATATGTTTGCAAAAGTATTGCATAAATTAGTAAATGAAATGAATTATTATAGTCATAACAACCATGAAATGTCTAAGGCTGGTACTGTCTGTACAATATGTTTCATGGCAATTGACTCAAGAACCAGATATTATCTATTTCAGATACACTTGTTTTGTTTTTTCAAACATCAATGAAAATAATTTTATTTATGATTGTGTATGCCTTTAAAAAAAAAAAAAAAAAAAAAAAAAAAGTAAGCGGCACTTATGATGAAAAAGTTTATTGCATTTGTAATGTCGAATTCATGTTATTTACGCTGTAGTAATTATTACTACACTGGCAACATGGACAAAACCCTACAAAAAACGAAACAAAAAAATATGGGGAGCAGCTGAATCAGCTCACCCTTTCAAGAGATAACATTTTATATTTGCATTTTTAATATATGTATTTTTTTAGGGCGAGAGATATGGTGATTTGCAGTACTCTAGGAAAAAAAAACTTTGAAAAAAAATATTAAAAAAAAGTACTGTGCAAGATGCGAACGACATGCGATGTATCGTTAATGCTCTGAGCCCATTTGTTTTTTTGTTTTGCGCTAATATAATTTCGTACAAAGGTATGAAGAGCTGAAACCCTACAAAACAAAATAGTAAAGTGTAATATACATCAACCCTCAACTCTAACAGCAGGTATATTCATAATTTTTCATTCTTTTCTTTCTATGTTCAATTTATAGTAGTCATTTTGTCATATTATTTGTCTTTAATAGATATTTTCGGATATATTTTAATTACTTTATAACGGGTCTCCATTTCTTTAGTTTAGGTTACGACAGTGACAGATAGCCAATATCGATTGAATAGTTATGAATCGATTGAATTGGGCCGATATGAATTGAATCAATTAAATCGGTTGCTTACACAAAACTTTTCATATATGCCACAATTTACAATCGAATGAAAAAAAACCGAAACGTTACAGAAATATTAAATCGATTGACTTTAATAGAAATGAATCGGTTGGATTAGGCCAATATAAATTGAATCTAATAAGCATATCTTAAAAGAAATTATTACGAATACTTCTAAGAGTGTATTTCAAAATATATTTTTATTCTGTGACTGTGGTGAAAATGAAAATGCATGTTCATATATATTGTAGAAGGGCGAAGCGTTTCAAGAATGAGAGATATATGCATACAGAATAAAACTGTGATAAGTTCTATATTAATTAATATTTAATTATATAGTAAAGTTAGTCCGGTTCAATAAGTTTTTCCCTCAACTTTTTTGATCAATGTTCAATGATAAAAGTTAATTTAATTAATTTAGATCTTACGAAACCTTCTATAATTCAAAAACTTTTTTTTTTATTTAATGTAATTTACAACTGTACAAAATAATACAATAAGTAAATATGTTGTATGTTTCATATACACTTGAAAATCTTGGGAAGGAACCACCTATCGGGGGTATTTCAAACATTAATTTAAATTAGAAGGTCAATTAATTTAAATTGTTAGGGATGATGAATTAATGGGTTAGGATGATTTAGGAGTTTGGAATGAAAAGACGCATATCTGTTTTGGGCCAATTCTGCAAAGAATGGGATGCTAAGGTCTTTGTGAATGAGTTTATTTGTAACGTAATAAGGAGCATCAAGGATTTTACGTAGGGTTTTGGATTGCAAGGCTTGGATGCGGGAGGAATTTGATGGTTTGGTGGAGCTCCAGAGCTCAATTCCGTATGTCCAAATAGATCTGATTATCGTAGTGAATACTAATTTTTTGTAATAAATGGGAAGTTTAGAGCGTTTGTCAAGTAAGTGTTGTAGCAATCGGAATCTACGAGCAGTTTCTTGTCGTTTCAGTCTTGTGTGTGGATTCCAAGTAAG
>NW_027108828.1:19122-19829 GCF_000696795.3 Halyomorpha halys | reverse complement strand
TGTGGGAAGAACTTGATGGTTTGGTGGAGCCCCAGAGCTCAATTCCATATGTCCAAATTGGTCTGATTATCGTAGTGTATACTAATTTTTTGTAGAGAATGGGAAGTTTAGCGTTTGTCAAGTAAGTGTTGTAGCAATCGGAATCTACGAGCAGTTTCTTGTCGTTTCAGTCTTGTGTGTGGATTCCAAGTAAGTCTCTTGTCATGATGGAGTCCTAAGTATCGAATCTGTTGAACAGGCATTAGTGGAGTATTTAGAAAGGATACTGTAGGACAAGAGGGTAGAGGTTTACGACGGAGAGTAAAGGTGATCTGGTGGGATTTGTCAGGATTTATTTTGATTCTCCAGTTTTGACACAATTCTTCAATAGATGTTATGTATGTCTGTAGTATTTGTGATGCATTAGTTGGGTCGTTGTTTACAGACAGTATACATGTGTCATCAGCGTATGTTGTTAGGGCTGTGTTTCGGTGGGTTGGGATGTTAGCTAATTCAAAAACATGAAACAGTTTTTTTCTAAAATTTTTTATTTAAAAAATATATGTCGTTCTATGTTTGGGAATGATCCACCATCATATGCATGGAAATTGATGAGTAATAGAGTAATGAGTAATCATGCAGTGAAAGGATGTCATGCATACATTGCATATTTTACTTGTTGTTTTATTATTTTTATATTAATTTTTAATATTTCAATCTTCGATTGA